>NW_010536780.1:8340-12420 GCF_000687285.1 Phaethon lepturus | reverse complement strand
TGGGGTGGGATGGGCCCTGGCTGCCAGGCCCTGCCATGACACATGCCCTCGGGAGCCCCCAATGCCTCCAAGAAGCCACTGGCACCCAAACAGCAAGAAATTCTGGACCATATAATCTCCCAAGAAAATAAACAGGCTAATGGGCTTTGGGATCTGCCCGTGCCCTAAAGTGGGAGGCATTGCTAACCGTGCCCCTGCACCGCTGCCTGCAGTACCAGTGAGGGTTATGGTGCGGCTCTGCCTCCTTGTCATAGGTGCAGGAGATGAATGTTGCTGCCCAAAGTGCACCAAACTGGAGCGTATATTCATCATAAATACATAATTTCTTCACCTCTAGGACTGAATTTTCTCCTCAGAGAATAAAAAACCCCCATACGTCTTTAATAACTGTAGTTACAATGATATATACCTCTACTGTAGGACTGTGTGCTACATCTTACCTTCTACCATACATTTGTAGCATTATTTCGTGCTTTGCATTTTAAGTTTCATCCTTCCCCAAATGGTACAGTTGGGTGAGATTCAATTAACTCAATTTAAGTATCCAAATATTGTCTATATGAGTCTAATATATTAATTGCATACTTCCTTTTTAGTCAATAGAAGGAAATACAGACCCATCGTCTGAGACAGGCCCAAAACCAGTATCCATTTATCTCCATTAATTGCAGAGTCTAAAGTGACTAGGTAAGATTTACACAACTAACTTTTACACTTTCCAGGTTAAAGGAGCTTAATTTCACCCAACGGCTGCAATGGCAACCATTTCTGCATGTGCTTATCTCTCAGCATGCAAATTTTCCCATCATATTTAGCTCCGTGCAAACTGAGCCCCTGACATTATGAACACAGCCTACCTCCCCTTTCTCTCACTTAAAATTTATGTCTGCATCAACACTGGTTAGTTCTGAAAAGTACATACCCCTTTGTGAGCTCTGCACATAACCATGGAAGAATATCTATCAGTGTCCTTCAAAGGATATCTTTCCACCGCTAAATCGAGCTTGCAACTGAAAAATGTTTCAAATGCATGAGAATAACCACTTCATGCTTAGAAATCTAATGGACGCGTGTCTTTTTTTTTCTGACCGCTCCACATAGAATTGTATCTGACTGGAGTACAGATATGAAAAGCGTTCCATATTCAAAAAGATAATTCTAAAAGTTTGGAAATATAGCACTCTAATGGCAGTACTTGCAGTACAGCAAGGATTATATGCAAATATATATATATATATATATATAGACAAGTGTACACTGGCCTGCCGTGCATGCACAGCAAGGGAAGGTGGCAAGCGAGGTCTGCAGCTCAAAGGGGCTTGTTACAGCAGGTATCCATCCAGAGCACAGCCAGCCGAAGGCACAAGTACTCAGCACGGCACCACCGGCTCAGACAACTCTGGTGGGTGAGCAGGAGTGACAGGAGCAGTCTGTCATTCCGCACCGCGTGCGACACCAGTGGGAATGGTAGGGGCATAGCAAGAAGAGGGAGTCAGGCTAGATTTTCACACAAAACTTAACAGGTTTGAAGTTGCGGAATTGTGTGCATTTGTTTGTTATGCCATTTTCCCAGTTTCTTCCAATCTGTTCAACTAATTGGAATACTGGTGGAGAAAATACAACTTTCTGCTGTCTGTGTCTCTTCCAGTGAAAAACAACCCTGTGCTGGTGACAGTGTGGTCACTTATGGGAACCGACAATGATTTCAAAGTATGAAGTGACTTCACTGTGCTTGCGTTAATTAAATGTTTTGATGTTTCGGGTGCCCTTTTCTTATTTCTGATGTTATGTGAACACGAACAAAGACAAAACTAAGGAAACTGTCTGGATTGCATAAATATTTTATTGAAAAGAGAAAAAGATATTATGAAGAATATCAAGTATGTAATTTACAGAATATAAGCACATAAGCCTATCTTCAAAATACTGCTTGTGCCTATGCGTTGTGAAAGGTATAGAAATGTTTTCTCACAGATACCTCAGAAGGGTACTATTATAACCATTTTCACATTCACAATTTTTTTACAAACTTCATGAGCAATACTTTTGTAAGTAGTAAATTATTAAGGTTTTTTTCTCTGTTGTCACCTAGGTAATGTTCTACTATAATCCAACCTAAAGCTTCATTAATTTGTAGACCTATACTGTGCTTACAGATATCTTCCTTTGTTTAAGAGAGATCTAATTTTTAAAAAAAGAAAGGTGATAAAACTGTTTTGTGAATAATTTGTCATCTCAAGTCCCAAACTTTACATCTGCAGGTTTTAAAATGCAAGGGATTCACATGGGCACACAACTTTATCTGGAAGATCAATTATTGCTAACCACCATTAATCATAAAATCATACATCAGAGTCAACCCTTTCAAGAAATCAGCTTGTAATCACTAGGTTTACCTATTGATTTATTATTAAGAAAAGGCCTTATTTATTTACGTTCTGAATTCTCAATGTTGATCATGCATTCAAGCCGCATTTGCAAACTGAAATTCTCTGACCCATTAACTTGTACTTCTGCTTCCAATACCTATTTCGATGATCTATTATGATTGGGGTAGGTTCAGTCATGGAATTTTTTTCCTCAAGAAAGAAAACCAAATGATGTCTTGTTCCACAGATGCATTGTGGTTATTCCCTTGCCTAAATATGTGCTTAACTATAGGTATCAGAACTTTTCTCAGAAGGAATAGTATGTCTTAGCTATAGGTCTATTTCAAAATGCTACAAGCAGCATTCAGCCTTTCGGGCACACTAAAACATCTGATGAATTATTTTTTGGAAATATATTGTTGAGTGCAGTCAGCAGTATATTTACAAGTTGGGAGGCAACCCTTTAGTACCCAAATATCTGTACTAGTCACCTTACAATTGGTGTAAGAAATAACATATCCAGTAAAAAAAAAAAAAAGGTAAAAAATTACATGGGGTTCTTTTCTTGTACTCATGCCATTTTGATAACACTAGTTTGCAGATGATATTTTACTGTACAGTAATCCAGACAAGTAAATACCAAGGTAAAAGAAACATATGCCTGAAAAGAGACATATTGGAGCGTTTCAATAATATCGTTTCCTTGAGGGGGGGGAAGCACACATTTTCAAAAGCAAGAAGTATTGAATTCTGTCCTTTGAAAGTCAGCAGGCATATATTTAGACTGCAAAGCTCAGCTCTGCAGTTGGGCAATGACAGAGAGCATGACAAGGAGCACTTGCATGTGGTTTACGTACCCAGAGGTCAACACGGTGAAGGTCTTTCCTATAAGTCTTTAAAAGTCTCTCTAAAACTACAAATGGTGAGGCAGTTCTGCAGGTCAAGCAAACTAGCATAGCAACAATTAAGTCAATGATGCTTACGTATGTTCATACTAGCAAAAAAATCGGCTATGTACACAAAATGTAATACTTCTTTAAGAAGACATTGTGCCAGTAAAGATTATATTTAAGTGCCACTTTTTCAAAGCTTAATCTGCAATAAGAAATTTATTTGCTTTTTAAAAAAAAAAAATAAAAAGCAGAATTTAAATACCATTACCCCCGATCAATATCCCTGTGAATCAATATTATGTTCATTTTACTTTTTCTTGATTGAATTCTGACAGCTGAAGTTGGAAACAAGACCTATACATTTTTTTGCAATCAAAAAGGCTGCTGAAGCTAATATTCAAAGTTTCACGAAAGCTTGATTGTCAGGACACAATATTTGCCCTGTTCTGACCAGTTACCCAAGATGTTAGTTGCCCGCCTGAATGGGTTACATTTTTGTTTGTATGCACTTCATTTCCAAATCATCCAAAGACACAAAAACGTATTTTTGTTCTCATGAACTACTTGTACAAAAACTCTGCAAAGGGACTGCAAGAGTTGGGAAAGGATCACATAAAGTTTGACTACTGGCAGCAAATAGAGCATCTCAGATTAGAGAAAATTCTGCTGGCCTGGCTTTCTCACATTACACACAACTCTGGCCTTCGCTGTGCTGCTACTTACTGGTTTTTTTAATGACGCTTTAAAGCCAAATGAGTAGAAGTAATGAACCACGTTAGCCATTTTCTGCTAGGGTCTTTCTTTTAATCTTTACAACA
>NW_010536780.1:0-8309 GCF_000687285.1 Phaethon lepturus | reverse complement strand
TAATATTAACAAAGAAAAATTTCAGCGGGAATATTCCCCTGCCATTTCCGTTTAGAACCTGCTTCCTTGCTTGCTTTTTGCATATTTAAAACAATATTTAAAATAGATTTGAACAAGTACTGTTTACTCACATCAGCATTCAAACCCTGAATTGTACCGAGCTGCACAATGCCAGAATGTCACCGTCTGCTCTTTTGGGCAGTTTTCTGTATATTCTGCACCGCTATGTGACGAACTGTTAAGTGTCTGTCAGAGAGGGGAAATTTTCTAAAAAAAAATCAGTATTGCCCAAGAGACTAAGACTTCAGGGCAACCACACAATAGTGCAAACAAATTAGACTAATAGTCTGTACCATCTGGTTGCTCAATATTCTAGATTAAATTATAGGTGTAAATTCACCCATGCAACTGTCAGTAAAGTCAGTGAATACTAAACTCATGCAACAAAACAAAATCTGTGTTATCTATCTATAATGAGAAATTGAACTACGACCTTTACTGCTGAAATACAGCAGCTCTAGAAACAGAAATAAAAAGGAGACTCCCTTCTTTCCATGCAGAGTACTGACTTTGACAAATTAAAGTAAATTTTACAGAAACAACTTTTTTTTTTTTTTTTAATTGCTTCTGAATTAACAGAAGTTACTTCTACAGTTTCTTCATAACATTAAGGACTCAGAAAATCAGCAAGTCTAAGGCTCCTAACATAACCAGGTAATTTTTTAATTTTTTTTTAATGAAGATCCAACAGCACTGCTGTAAACTTCCTTTGGAAGACTCAACCTTTTCTGCCATATAAAACACGGTAGTGAAAAACTCATTGCAGGGATCTAGGCTGAAAGGAACTCTTCACTCTCAGTATACTAGGTTTTTAGCTCAATCAGCTCAATTCATGAAAGGTTTTCTCATCTTTTATTCAAAAAGCAATTGAAAACTCTAAAGCAAACTCTGTTCTCTCAAATTCCCACCTTCATGCTGGCACTGGCCTTTGATGATGATCAGTACCTTTGAGAAGGCAAGTGAGAGGTCAGGAGCTTTCAGCATGTGGTGGAGACTTTATAAGAGAGGAGATTGTCTTCTCAGGAAAAATCCAACTATGCCTGAATAAAAGTCAACACAAGGCAAAAATAACTATAGAAGAATTTCATTTGCCAGTTACTGAAAGGCAAGTCTTTAAAAAATTGTAATTTCTGAATGCCAGAATGAAGCAGGTGCAGTATAGAAAAAGCTAAAAGATTTCTAAGCTGAAATTAAACCAAAGTTCACACAGCTGTTTTCCAGATGATGGCTTGGTAATAGAAGTATATTGTAAAGCCCAAGGTGCTGAGAATCAGATTTGGACAGTAAATAATTCTTCTTTTTCCCCTTAAAAGTTGAATTAAGGAAACTGTCTTCCTATAATTTTGGGAATGATGGATAGAAAGAACAGTTTCAGCAATTCATGTTGCAATAAATTTCCATCGCACTCATATTTTACCAAGTGAGGTTATTACACAGATTATGTAATATAGAAAAGCCATTGTACCATCAAGAAAGACGTGGCCAGGTGCCAGAGAACAAATACAGCTTTCCAACTCTTAAAGAACTAGTGTTCAAGGATATTAAAATGCAATTTTAAGAGGTTATTTTCTGTCCACAGTACATGAAAATAAGCATGGTAAGCTCAAAAAAAAATCTGACAGAAAATCCAAGATGCACACATGTAGGTCTTGCTCTCTTACTCACACATGCATAAGCATGCACAAAATTACTACTGGAGAAAGGAGAATGGCAAACAATATTCAGTGACCCAGAAACAGCAATGCTTTTCTTTCTACTTTTGCATTTCTTTTTTTCCCAGGATATGACGTCATTCTGTATAAACAGTATATGAAAAATGCTATTCCTTTAATCCGTGCAGCATTTATAAGACTTCAACATGAGCCTTTCACTGAGAGCTTAGACAAATATTTAAACTGCTACATAAATGACTCAGACTACGAGGCAAGCCCAGGCTACTCTAAAAATAACTGTTCATGGACAATAAACCCATCCAACCAAAAGAGAATTTTAAAAAGCCATGGAATATATTATATCTCACAGAAAAGTACAGACGTACCTGGATAAATGACTATGATTTTCTCTATTTCATAGGGATTTTATTTCCAGAACACTAAAGAATGAAGCAACTGCCTACAAGTGACCTGCACTCTCATAATGGAGTTGAAAACTAAATTGTTACCTAATTCTAATATTTTTCTTCCTCCTCCTCCGCAGCAGCAGTACATGTATGCATATTTTATTGCTCTCTGTAAGGGAACATGGCAAAGCTCCACTTGTGAAATGAGGACGCTTTGCATTTCACCTTAATCAGATCAAATTAGGGCAGGTGGTAACCCTGCAGGCAGCATAATTATGAAAAATGCCTGTGTTCTATACAAACTGTCCTTCCAGTCTTGAGGTCTAATAGGACATCATAGTACAATCTTTTTACATTTTACTGGCAGCTCGAAACACAGAAGCCCACGGAGGGGGGACTACATACTGCTCTCATTTTTGGTCTGTGCAAATCCAGGCGAATAATACATATGTTCTTCAATATTTACTCTAACATAAGAGGCAGAGTGTTCCTGGGAGTGCAAAAGCTGGTGTGGTTTGAAAACTAAAGTTAAATACAGAAGGAAAAGAAATTAAGTCACTCTCTAGTCAGGCCTAATTCTAATAACATTGTGCGAGACAGGCTGATCCTGCATTACAAACAGCGATTCGTGTTTCTGCTATAAAAAAACCTGACAGCCAGGCATAAATACAAGAGTTCATGCTGTCTGTTCATCTAACAGAAAAGAATTGGAACGACCTGAGAGGTTCCCCAAAGACAGAGTTAAGGATTTTTTTGATTTTATGTTGATATACTGGCCCTATTCTTGAACAGACCACTCACAATAAATAGCTGGCAAAACACATTTGAAATAAGCTGAAAATTTAATGCAAAATTCTATTCTACATTAAAGCGATAATACAGCCAGGTTCATTTAGAATATTACTCCTCTGAAGACACCCCAAGCACTACAATAACAAATGTTATATCAAAGATGCACTCAGCAACAAATGCAATATGAGTCTCTGCGAGGCGATTTTTCAGTATGTCAGAATTATAATATCACTCCATGGAAACAAATTAAGCAGCACAAGCTCGGCTGTTGGGATCACTTTATTAGCAATGCAGTGTTTTCTCATAAAGAATGCTTCGCTTTGGATCTGTCAATGAACATCAAAGATGGCCTATCTGTTTTTAAGGCATATGACTTATTATTTGCCTATAAACTAAACAAAACAGCCGTCTCTCTGCAACAGTTCAAAAATAATATTGAGAATAACAAAACAATTCCTGATCATTTTTACTGCACAGCTGAAGTCCAGTCCAGTGTGGTTTTATTTTAATCAAGAAGGGTAAACACTTTAATCAGGAGGGATAAAACTGGTACGCTAGTATCAAGTGAGGGAATCAATTTCTACCTGGTGGAGGAATATCTCTTTTTAAATGCCCACAGATTTCTGCAAAATATTGAAAAATATTCTGCTCTGGTTAGTCGTCATGCTGATATGCGAATTGAGTTAAATTTGTCCGTTGTGTGTGAAAGAGAAAACACAGCCCTTGCTAGGTGGATAAACCCTTTTAAGGGGTCAAAAAAGGATGCTGCGCTTGCAGTGTGGACATAAATTTCCAAGGCTGTTACAATTTGCCCCAAGCTCGGTGGCTGCACTGGACTAGGAACGCAGGGGAGGGGAAAACGGACATGCTTTACTATGTGCAGGGCAGGAGAGAACCCCCACAGCTCAGCATTATGCCATCAGACTCATTGGTAGGCTGAAGTGAATTAGTGCAAGCAATTTCATGAGATTACGCTAGCAATTTAGTAGAGAACAGCTGCCGCACCACACTAGAGGATACTCCTTCTAGTCTTTACTTACATGGCCACAAATAACTTTTGAGTTAATCCAGAACAGCAGCATACATCTTTTATCTTTACCAACTTACACAGAGATATGCTATACGCTGTAATTAGTTGGTCTTGTCTAAATTTTTTTTTAAACTCACAATAATTCCATTATAACAAGTCCAATATATCTTCATTAAATTAGACACTCCATATGACACTATTTCTTCTAATATTTGAATTACTGCTCATATCTAGAGCATGCACTTTTTTCCCCTCACCTACACGTTTGTCTGTACTCTTTCAACAGTACTGTGAACCTGGAGCCAGAATAGACAGGTATAGGAGCAAATCTCCAACTTTACTAACTGCGTATATGAAACCGCACAGGCTATAGAGTCCAACTGCAGAGGGCTTGGGGGGGGTGTGTGCACATGTTTACCGCCCTCCCTCCTCTCCCCCTTGGGTATGGGTATTGCTGTATCAGTCATTTCCAATTAGGAAAAAAAGTCTTTTTGAAAATTTATACCTACTGGGATCCTAGAGTCGCATAGCTTGGCACTACGAATGCTGAGGCAGACACTGGAAATCAGGACTGGAACATCTCTGACCTTGATGTTAACACTTAAGCAGGCTGCTAAACCAAGTGAGAGCTGGTGTCCCCCCAGGAATCGCCTCTCCCTCCCAGACACACAGTCTTCCTTTGCCCAGCAACAGAGAAACAGAGCTCAGGCATGAGTGTCCTCAGGCTCTTCTTTCCTTTTGCAAAATGGAAAGTCAAGTTATTGAAACTAACCATAAGGTTCATCTTTTTTTTCTCATGTCATTAAAATGCTCACTTGGCTTTGCTTCATTTCAGTAGATCACTGAGTTGCAGTTGTAAAAAATAACACCACTAGGTCTCACTGCGTGTACACTTACCTTTTGACACCATGTTAACTATTTTTTCTGTAGAGTACTTTTGAGCAGTCATTTATATGTTAAGTACTGAACTTTGTATCACTTCTGCCTTTCAATATTACATTGCTTGCTATGTATTTTCCACTTGTGTCTGTTATGTCATGGATCAGAAATTCATTCCTTCTACTTCTGTCTGGCTCCAGAATACCATCATGCATGAAATTTCAGGCGCTTTTTTTCCTGACTGAGAATTACTGGATATACAGCTATAAAAGCATACATAAAAGCTAAAAGCCCTCAGAATTATTTGGAGGGGAAACAAAACATCCCTTAAGCATCAAATCGGTTGGAAATTCTTCATACTGCTCCTCCGTACCAATTCCTGCAGGATTTGCTTTCTATTGTATCTTAGCTCCTGTCTGCTTCAGGAAAAAGATCGTCAATTATGATAAATGATTCCGTACAGTGGGATTTAGTCTCACACTACAGAAAACTATATCTAATGAGATTATCTGATTATGTTTTAAGGATCGATAATTTATTTGTAGGCAGGGGCCTCAAAGGTTAATTTAGAGTGCTTTACTCACCAAGCTATCCAGCACGCAAATGACGTGTAGGAGACGTACAATCAGAACTGGCTAATCCACATCAGCTTGTTTAAAAAAATTGTCAGATTAACAAATCAATGATACACATTACAAAATTGGTTTCCACTTAAAAGCTGACTGGATTTACACAGTTTACATGCAGCATAAATCCTGTTTTCATGTAATTTAGCAGGGATTCTGGGCAAAGTGATTCTCTCTTCTCTTGTCAATTCACAAGGCACAAACTGGCCAGCAGAAATCCTACTGCAGTTTGATGGATGTCTATTGAGGGAAACAGGGGAGGAGGAAAAAACAGAGCAAAGCAGGATTTTTGATGTTTGGCTACAGATTGCTGTCACTGATCATTTTCCCATCTCTGCTTCCACAGCTAACTGTGACTTTCCATTTAGAGAGCTCTTCCCTGATTTACTGGTTACTTTACCGGTTCTGCCAAGAAGTATGCCTTGCCTAACTTATGACATGGTGATGCCACATGCATGCAGCCACTGCAGGGGCTTGCATGAATGTAATGCCAATGGGTGCTACATTCATGGGTTTTTCACCCATTTCCCCATTTTAATTCAGCTCCCTCCTGTTGCAGTCATTTTAAAAGAGTCAACAGTGCGGCTGCCGTCAGGCGGTCTGTGGCACTGAATGCAAAAGTTAACTTCGCTGCAACAAATTCTTTGGTATGTGTATGCACATCTCTTTTCTCTCTTTCTCTTTTCTCCTTTCTCTCTATATATTTACTGTTCCCCTTTGAAGGTTGTGGAGCATTATCCACTTTTATTTTTATTTTTTGTTACTTTTGGAATTTGATGGAGAGTGGGTTGCGGGAACACAGCACACTTGAGATCATTAGGACTATATCCTCCTTCACTGGGGACAGTAGCAAATCAAGGTAGCAACCATCTGAAACGTACAATGTTTTTTTTTTTTGTGCAATGGCCACTGAATTAGAAGAGCTGTGATATAAAAGTGATTCAGGTGACAGGTCCTTAATCAACTGAATCTCCAACAACGCTAATAATAGTTTCCTAACATCTTTCTGTACCTGGAAAATATGATCTGAAGACAAACATAAATATTTGCAATAAAAAAATACACCACAGTGTCAGTTTGAGTTTTTTCAGTCTTGTATCTACAGATCCAACTGAACTGAAGGTTAATGCTAACATTTAGAGACAGACTGTGCATAATCTAAGAGGACATGTGACATTTTTATGTTTCAGGCTAATGCTTTGTGTCTTTGTTGTCCAGAAGAGTCTCATGTAGGAAAGTAAGCTAATGTCAATGACTATCACAATATTAAATAGGTAAATAAATAAATAGAGACAAAGGAAAACATGATGGAAGTGGCTGAAATAAGTGGCATGTACACAGTACAGTAAACAATTCTGCCGAGCACCATTCTAATTTGTCCCAATCTACCACAACCAATTACTCCTGCCTCAGAGACTCCTTATCTTGGATTTTCCATGCCAGCTAGCCTCTATTTCTTGATAAAAGACACAACAATATTTCAGAAAATTGCACATTAGATAAAGAAGAAACCTGGTGTTAGAAATAATTGCCTGCATTTTTTTCCCCATCTGAGCCAATTCTCCATCCAAATAGTTGAAAAGCTAACTACCTTCAGTGTTACGTCTCAGTAATCCATCTGTATCGGACACAAAATAATAGGCTTGACGATATTGTAGAACCATCGCTCTTAGCATTACTGTCTGCTAGAAAAAGTTAGGAAAATACTCTTTGAGACGTCAGCAAGAGTAAAAAAGGACTGTGTTGAATTGTGTTCTCCACAATATTGGCTGGACATAACCATGCTTGTGACACAGATGCAACACTGAGCTCCACAATGCACGAAATGCAGATATCATCCAGCCCTGCTTCTTCCTCCTTCCTCATCCACCTTTTGGGAAAGAAAAGACACCTTTGGAGCTAGCAGTAAGTACTATAGATACAAAAATGTACTGAACCTAACAAAAAATCCATCTCTTAATATCCTGTCTCTGGCACAGGCCAGTAACAGATGCTATGAGAAAAGCATAAGAAACAAAAAAAGAATTCAATATCTCTGTATACCATCCTTATTTGCAGACTGCAGTTTAGGGACATTCTGTGACGGAGGATTTCTCCATTAATGTATCTAGCTACTTTGTGAACCCTGAATACTTTTGGTCTCTATAATACCCTTAAGCAGTAAGTTCCACAGTTTTAGTTTGCAGTGGGTGAGCTTCCTCTATTTGCTTTAAACCTGCTGCCTCATAGTTGTATGGCTTTCTCCAGGTCTCACATAATAAGAATTGGTAAATACCTATTAATCTCTTCCATTCCTCTCACGATTTCAGAAAAGTCCATCACATGTGGATTCAGATGTCTCTTATTAGAAGAAAAATAAGCATCTCATCACACACAAACTGTTCCATACCTCCAGCCATCTCTGCTGCCCTATAGTTAAACAATAGTCGGCACTTTCTTTTTCAGAGGCAATAACCAAAACTGCACTTGGTATGTGCAGAGCAGGGTGAGCTCTTGATTTACCACAGAGAAATAACACTTTGTCATTCCTACTAATTCCTAAGAATTGAATTGCCCTTTAGACTTTCACTAGGTGCTCAGATAATATTTTCAGTGAACCGTCCAAACCGGATGCCAAATAAACGAGGCAGCAGACGAGAGACCAGTGCCACCCTGCCTGCTTTTGCCCGTGTGCCCTCCAAATGATGCCACCCCTGCTTCTTAAAAAGCCTTATTGCAAAGCGTGTTCAAAAATACTAGCAGTGCCATGCTGACAGTCAGCTCTGTAAACCGAACCCGTTTGTTACTCCATCCTTCTGCCCCAGCAACGCCGCAGCAGCATCGCAGCCAACTCTGGGCCGTGGCCACGTACCGCGTTAACCTG
>NW_010536779.1:0-28406 GCF_000687285.1 Phaethon lepturus | reverse complement strand
TCCAGTGTAGAGAGAAGGATGTTGTGGGGGAGGAATGTTAGTGTAAAAATAGGAACATTGTTTTCCAAAAGAGTCAAGGATAGAAGAGTGTTCAACAAGGGTTAAAGTACTGGCAAACAGAAATGGAGGGAAAAGAGACCTTCAGTCTAGCACATGTTCTTTGGGGTCTGAGTTCTTTTATCTTGACGTAGAGCAATGCCTAAATTTATTTTTAACTTTAGAACATGTTAATATTTTAATCTAATTTCCAATACATTTTCTTGCCTATCTCTAGAAATTCCATTTAAAGCTTTTCTTCTCCTACCGAGCATAGAATAATGATCACACTAATTAGAATTTAAAAAATAATTTACTAGCTCCATTTTTTCTTATCTTTCCTTTAAACCTTTCTCTACAGTACCTGTGTAGGAAATACATATTGTTTTAATCTTTTATTTTAGTCATCTCTGGATTTAGCAAGATACCAATAAATTAGCAGTTGGGAAGCTAACAGACCTTCCATCTTTATCAATTTCAGAATAGTTTCAGCGGGCTCTAAACTTTGGAAAACTGCTGGTTACTAGCATCATATTAACTCTTACGAAGCCCAGCTACACAGCTACAGTGGAGCCCAGCTACTTGACCATGTGTACTTCTAAAATTAAAAAATAAATTAACCTCCTATTTAATTCCTAGATCCTTGTCCCCAGGCCATTTATACCTCGGGTGGGTGAGTCTCTGCATAGGCTCTCTTTTTGGAGTTCCACTTGATGTAGGAGTAGTTCTGTGAAGAGTTTTCTTTATGGAGAAATCCTGACATGTATTTTAATCATGATCCTACAAGGTATGGCAGCCTACATATCAAGTCATCCTTCAAAATCCTAGCAGATGCTGTACCCTTCATGCCATACACTTTCATGCCGTATGTCAGGAAAGACATCTAAGATCCTAAGCTTCACTGGTTTAAAGTGTTACCCTTGGCAGGGCCACACATTATTTCAGACATTGTGAACTGGACAAAAAACCCCAAACCCTAAAACATGTCTTACAGAAGCAAGAGCACCACATGTAAGTCCAGACCACAAGGTATGCAATGAGATCATAGCTGTCTGCCGCAGGCAGAGGGAGGAGTGAGGACATGAGTTCCTTTTTACCACTGAGTCTTAAGACCAGAGATGTGCCTCTGGGGGGATCCTTTTAGCAGTACTAATGTAACTTGCTATTCCTAGACATGTTCCTATTGTTAGCAGAAGTGGGAAGATCCCTTTAAGGATTATATAGTACAAAAATAATTTCTTTTAATTAAATTAAAACAAGTAGTATGGCACCAATAAAGTTACACTGATCAGTATATGAAGTACTTTGATTTTTGGGGGGTTTTTATAGGATCCAGATAAAAATTCATCATGAGATAATAAAAGTAATCAGTATTTCAGTCAGTCTTTACTCTCTTTCATCATGTGAAGGAAGGCACACTTCAGTGACAACATTTTGTTTTCATTTAATTGCAACCATTTGATCCTTTTTTTGCCAGACCTGAAGAACAGAAATGGCATATTAGAAATAAAATAGAATATGTTATAGCTATGCTCTATTGCATATGAGCAGGAGAAAAGCTTATAGTTGTGAGTTATCACATTTAATCAGGAGATAGTTGTGATTAAAGTCACCTTGTGTTTGTTTGCTTAAGATATTTTAAAGGACTAATTGCTGGCAAACACTCCTTTATTTATCCATACAGAAGTTACAGAAACAAAAAAAAAATCTCCTGGTTAATATACTGAAATTGAGAACACTGAAAAACATGAGTAGATTTACTCCCAGGTAAATGTGTTGGGTACTGGTTACTGATGACTTGATTTAACCCAGCTTCCTGCAAATTATTTTCCATGTGACTGTATTTCAGCATATGGTTCACTTGGGATCCTTTCCAGGGTTATATTATTATAAAAATTATTGTTTTGATGACATATAATTTTTTTTCCCAATTTATTCTTAAATGCTTATACATATTCTTTTTTTCCCCTTCGGTCTCTAAAGAGAAGTTCACTTCTTTGGAAACTTTGGTCAGTTATGCTGAGTTGATGAGATTCATCATTCATCTTTTCTTTAGGAAAAGGAGAAGAACCATTCACTGCATGGATCAGTTGCTATGATGTGTTCAGACATTAGCTTCCTTGATAAGACTGCCAACAGTTTTATCTGTCTCAGCAAATGTATACATATTGCTGTAATGTATTTGCTGTATTAACAATATTTCACTAATAAGTCAGCTGTAACATCCTATTTAGTATTTTCAATCTACTTTATTATTTTGTCTTCCTAAACTTGAAACATGGATTAAAATCTAAAGGAGAAAAAATAAGTGTGGAAAAGGATCATATCTAATGCCTAGGCATTTTTTCACTTTTCTTTTTTGCATATGAATTCCCTCTTCCCACTTCCAGGATAAAACTCATGCTGTGTGTGACTGAAAGTAAGGTAAGTAAACATTTTTCTTCTCTCTATTCTATGTATGCATGTAGGGCAAAAATCTCAATATGATATGTGAGTGCTCATGTTTTCTAACAATACAGTAATATTTTTCTCCTGCCCCTTCCATAGAAAGTTCTGAAGTATATTTAATTTTTTTTTACCACCACATTTAATTTATTTTAAGAAAGTCATGTACACCCATTTCTTATTTAATGGACACTTCCTCTGGACATCGAAGTACTTACTTTTTCCACTCACCCAAACTCAGGTGAACAACCAACAAAAAAAAAACCCCAACAAACCCCATCCAAAACCAAAACCAGACAGAAATGCATTAGGTAAAATGGAAGAACAATAGTTCTCAAGACATGTTTCATTGACATTTACTCTTGAAATGAAGGTTGATAATTTTAAGGGGAAAAAAAGTTAGGTCAATCTACTTATTAGGAAAATGTGTTTCTATTCTTAAAATGCTAAATATATGATCAAAATACCCAATTGAAAAAAAAAAAAGGAATTTATTCTAACTCTATATGATTCTTTAAAAATGTGCTGGTGATGCCTTAGGCCTTATTCTTTCAGTATTTTAAAATCTCTTTGCAAAATACAGCCAACTGGCATTTGCTCAGAGCATGCTAATTATGTCTATTGGCATTTAGATGGGAGATTAGGAGAGTAAAACTCTGCACTGCTCTTTGTGCACCATCTTTTATTTTTAACTGGTTGCTTGAGCGTTATTGAAGAGGACAGTTTGTCACAGATTAATACTGTTCAGTAGGTAATCTATTTGAGCTTCACATTCTTTGCTGAAATATAAATAATACATCAAAAAAGGTCTTTTTTGTTACAGTTTAGGCTTTTGATCCTTCCCAGTCAAAGAGTAATATTAAAGAACATTTCACTTGGCTGTGCTAGTAAGATAAAGAGAGAATACAAGATAGTGAAGGGGAAAAATAAAAGAAAAATAAAAAAGAAAACTTGAAAAACAATACTCTACTGGCATATTGAGCACAGTTCAAAAGAACCAGCTGATTCTCCCATCTGCCAGATGGGTCCTACCAGCTACGTTTCAATTATGAGATGGAGGTTCTCTAGGGAACATGGTACAGTAGAAATCTTTCTTTGTTTCCCCGTCCTGATTTTCTTCGAGTGTAAGCTACACCCAAAATAAGTTTGAAAGCTGCTTCTTTGGACAGATGTGTATGTTTGGGCAGAAACATATTTTCAGTGTTTACAATAATTTGGATATATACATACATATATATTTTAAAATATATAAAATATATATGATATTCATCTTTTCTTCCCCTCCTCTTTCTCCAAACTCACAAAAGCTTAATCAGACCTTTAGCAGTGCTTTGTAGGATTAAAAGCACTGTTCCTGAGCCATCATTAAAAAGCCATTCCTACCTGGAGCATTCTAATGAAAGTTTATTCAATTATTTGTGCCTGCCAGAAAGCCCCAGTTACCACTAGAAAGTGAAATTGAAATCCAGATGAAGTGAAAAGAATAATTGGTTAAAATTCATGAAGTGTTAAGCATATTTTAGGAAGTTACAATAGATCAGTATAATGGGAAATCACTGTATGTCAGCATTGATCTAATATTTCTTGAGAACCTTATAACTTTATAATATTCATAGGCTTTTCAACCTTTGGATCTTTTTCTTCTTACAGCATGCAAGTATAATTAGAAAGAAACAGAAAGAAATACTGAAAAGCAGAGATAACTTCAGCATGGTGTGCTGGCCAGAGTTCTTTTGAACAAAAAGTATACAGAAATGAGAGTAGACAAGAAAATCTATTCAGAAATTCAGGGTAGGATTTTGGAGGCTGTGTGTGTTTTCATAGATTCTCTTAAACTGTAGCTTTATGGTGAGGAAGTGAGGTGTGTTTAGAAGAACGAATAAGGTGGAATGAGAACATTCAGTGGATAGTGATAGAGACTAAATAGGCCCAAAGATCTGCAGGCACATAGTTAGCAAGATTTATGCAAGAAATTGTTCAAGTGTACTAATGAAAACGAACTGCATGGATTAAGGATCATTTTGTGTGACAGTAGTTAGCTAGGTTGCAATTTACTTCGTGAACTCACAAATAAAGCAGCAAAAATAATCAAACAAATCTCTGTGTGGTTCCATGTGGTTGGCCTGAGGCCATAATTCTCTGATTTTCTGGCTTCAGCTTAGTGCTGGCAAAACAAGATCCCACTCTTCCCTGCTCTGGGAAATTACTCTGTCTTGTGCCAGAATTTGCTGTTGCCTTAGATTTTTAGTCAGTCTTTCTGTAAGATGGGCAAATGGGAAAAGTTAAAAATGTTTTTAAAAACCTCAGAATTCACATCACTGTTTCAGATTATCCTCACCAACCTACAACTGCAGGAGTGGAAAGATGGAGCATGGAGGACAGAACAATGAAAATGCAAAAATGTCTTATACCAACTTCTCTTTCAAAACTAGTATTTTGCATAATATGGCCTAAAAGGGGATGCAATTTTGTATTCTGTCTCTCTTTGTATCAGTTTGCAAACTCCATAAAACTGTCCAAATATCATAGGCTACCTACAAAATACTCTCTGTTTAAGCCATGTTTGATTTTTATGTTTTATCCGTGCCTGATTTTTAAATATATTTAAACATGAAGTCTTAAGGTTTGATTTGCTCATCACAAACTATTGTTTCTTCATTATCTCCAAAACTTCTAAAATTTGGGTGTTTTAATGCTATCATAACAAGTAGAAACCCTGTTTCACTATGACAAATATATGTATGGAAAAAAATATTGATGACTGAAATAAACAGGTGACACAAAAAATTTTAAGGGAGGTCTGTTGAATTTTTGATTGAAAAATGTTTCTCAGTTTTTTAGTCAAATTATAAACTTTAATAAGAAGGGATATAATTTATTTTTTACATTGCCTATAAAATAATAATATCAAGAAAGGTTGGATGAAACCAGAAAAGTTCAGTTCTTGTCAATAAAAACAAGAAGCATTTCAGAAAAATCACAGTTACATACAGAACAAAACAACCCTCCAAACTAATACTTAGGTTGGGAATGCATTACCTAAAATGCTTGGAAAAACAGTTTTTGAGATTTTGGTTTTAGAAAATCAATATGACAGCATATTAAAAGGCAATCAAGAAAAGGAATTCCTTTTATAGGTTCGAACAAAAATATGGATAAAAATTAAAAAGTGTCTTTTCTCTAACATCTACTATATGAAAAAAACAGAATACCGTGAGCAGAAATAGGTAACAGCAGATTTTAAAAATGTATAGATAAAGCACTGTATATTCATCAACAGCCGACACAGCCAGGCTTTCCACAGGAAACCTGTCTACAACCAAAAGCTCATTCTGAAAATCCTGAGTCCTATTTCAATTAAAAAATCATAATGCTAACTAAATAGAATATTAATAGCTTAATAAAATGCCATATTGATGTGTGACCTGTCCTATATATAATTAAAACTGATATCCATTGTAATTTACTTAAAAAAATGGCAGTAATAGTAACTTTTCTAGTAACAAATGTGGCTCAAATTCTTTTGAAAATGATAATTTGCAAAAATCAATTCTCTTCTTTGAATAATGGAAGGATATGTTTTCAAGAAACTGTTGCTGCTGATTTAAATTTCTTACAAATTAACTGTGAGATATATATATACAGTGTACTTCAAGAAATGTTGTATGTCTTTCCCTTTGGAAACAATAGTCTCTTTCATAACAGGACTTCTTTTTCAAAAAGACTTGGTTCTCCAGCTCTAACATTACAAAATTAGTCTGATTCAGTGAATACTTGAATAGGGTTCAATGAAATCTGAATAGTGTTGGAGCCAAGAATGTACAAGAAAAAGTTCACAGAAAGTATGATACTAAGCGTTATGTGTTGTCTGCACTTGAAATGAAAATATATTCTTCAGCTAAAACATACTACTAAAATTATAGCGGTACGTGTTACTTCATATTTACACATACATTTGAAATGTCATACACATATTTGAAAAATCAAAACAAAAGACAATTAAAAATGTGTTTCTTTTCATAGTAATTGTGTTTAAAGCTAATTAAGAATAATAGGGGCCACTTACCAGTAAGACACAGATAGTAAGATGCTACAAGAGCTGTTAAATAAAGAGGTGGGAGAATGCATTGAAAAAATTTAATTAAGATTACTTTTCAACTACATTTGCTTTATCACAGTTTAAGGATATGATGACTGGTAAAGGTCAAAGACATAACCAAGAGGCTCTGATTCACCACTTTTTGTGGAAATTACCATTTCAGGATAAAAATGGGAAGGTAAACATTTACTCAAGCCAGAAAAATGGGTAAGATTTATACTTACTCAACTGGAAATTATTCTTGAGAGGAAAATTGTTGTCATGGCTAGAGAACATTGGATCTCAAATTGCTGTTTTCTGGTTCCAAAGTACTTGGGACGTAGAGTCCCAAACTGAATTTCCATTCCCTGACTGTAATTCAATGTTAAACAACAATAACATATGGCTATAAAACCAGTTCTCATTCAACTACTTTTAGAAACTTCATATGTGAATTTTAATTAGGATATTACTCCGAAGCAAAACAAACAAACAAACAAAAAACCATAACCAACATTTTTTTGTAAATGTTTCATTTTGGAAACATTGGGGTAGGGTCATCAGTTTCAGCAATAAAAAGATTTCAGTTTCATTCAGCAGCTACTAGGACTTCCAGTGTTGAGACAGACTGTTCATGCAACTGCCTTTGAGGTAGGTTTTCAGGCTTAACTGGGCTTCTACTCAAACCAATTTATTTTCTTCAGCTGTGATGCCAGTTTGCCTATATTTTAGAAAGCCGCTGTTGACATATTAAGGCATTTTATTTTTTCATAAACAGAAGCAGGAAAATTTGTGTATGGAATTTAATTTGACATAAGCAAATTAAATTGTGGAAATGCTGATACACACTGAAATATATAAGAGCTGCCCTGTTATCTAAAATGATTACAGCAAACATATTTGCTATTCAAAAGGAAAAAGAAAGATGTAATTTTTCTCAATTCAGAATGTCTATGTTATTTGATGGAATCATTTTAGCTCAGTAAATTAATATGCAATTAAAATGTAATAATATGTAACAATAATAGTATGATTCTAAAATAGTGGGTAAAAATCTATTAAATGATTAGTCCAATTAGGAAGAAGTATGCCCTGGAAAATTAATTAATGCAGTTAAAAGATTCTTATGAAAGTAAATATATTAAATAAATAAAATATGTCAAGCTTAAACTGATCACCCAGAACTTCCATTTCTGTGTCAAATTAAAATCTAAAATATTTCATAAACATAATACATTTTAAAATTACATAAATAAAGCACTTATATGGAAAATCATATGTTTTTAGCTATATAATTATATATTGGTCTCTTTCCTAAATATTTGCTCTCTATGCACACATAAAATAAAGATGCCAGTGTCATCAGAACTCAAATGCAGTTTTCTGAATATTATAGGAACTTACTAACCAAAGCATTTTTTGCACAAAATAAAACTTATAATAAAAGAGAAAGAGACCTTCATCACTGCCTGTGTCCAGAGCTTCTGCACCTCACCAATGCAAGCTGCACATGCAGTTAGGATGCCTAGGGACATAGTTCTGGTATCCATATTTTTACAAACATAAACATAATTATTATAGTAATCACAACTAAGAAAGACTTTTTTAGTCTTTTTAAACAGAAATGCCCTAAAATTTTGTAAAATATAGGTGCTGACTAGGACTGGTGCCTTCAGTGAGCATCCTGTATGAGGATGAGCTGTCAGTGTGTCTCAAGGTGGTATAGGTCTTCTCTACATTTACCAGAAGGGGCTACTGAAGGTATTTACTGAAGCCACCAGAGTAACAGTGAAAGGAAAACAACCTTTTGGAAACTTAGCAAAGAGATTGGTGAATACATGTGATCCAAGTTTGCTGTTAAGGTTAATTAACACAGTGATTTTATGCCTATGTCTATGGTTTTAGGGACTTGAACTTTTAATTAAAACCTGTTTTGTTTTAGTTTTTTTACTCACATTAAGGCCAAGATGGTAAATCAATTGAGAAAATCATACATTTCTTTCCTAATTTTTATTTTTCCCGTTCCTTTCTAAGAGCAACTATTCCCCTCCCCAGTATTTGGGGGAAGCTCTCTGATGAGTAGAAGACTGACCTCTAAACTCTCTAAACTAACTATTCCCAGTGGCCACTCAGCATTTAGGATACCTGTTTTCTCAGAGCCAGCTGTCCTGTATCAGCTGTAGTTAGCTTTGCATCATGGAACTGCCCCAAACACAGGGCCCTGCAACTGCCAGGAAGCTCAGAGAAAGTTAAATATTTTGGGGGAAATATTTTTATTTTGTTATTTACCATTGGAAGTTTGTTATTCTGAAAAGTTTTTGAGAGAGAAACTGTGATCTTGATATCCGCATCCATACACTAAACAAATAAAACCATCACAAGTGAATATACATTCCATTACAAATTACTTAATGTTATTTTATTCCTCTTTGTAATTTAACCAATCCAAGATAATACCTGTAGCTAATTCCTGGTTTTAATGAGTTCTTATTTAACTAATGCTGTCTTTGCCTAGACTAATACTATTTTGTTCCCTTGGAAAGTGTAAAGCATCAGAAATATTATATAAAGATACCAGAACATTTTGCAACACAGTAGGTTTATTAGGCAGCTTTTGACAATTTTATTCTATATTATCCTGTTGTGGGTTTTTTGTACCCTTTTAAAAGACAGAGGTAAGTTTTCAGGCACAGAAAGACGGCACGCTATTAGTAGTGTGTTTAGAGCAGAAGCACAGCTTTATACTGATGGCAGTACTTGGCAAATGGGCCAGACAGAGTCCCATCCATCCCACTGCAGCATCTCCAACAGCAGCCAGTAGGAGCAGATGCTTTAGGAAAAGAAGGTTATAAATAGGGAACATGGAGGGTGATTCTTTTCTTGGTATAGCCTTCCTTACTCCAGCAATAACCAGTAATTTCCTGAGCTTGCAGTTGAATTCAGATTGTTGTAATTGATAGTTGTCAAAGTATGTAAAGTCCATATATTTGTATAACACATTTTTAACCTCTGTAAGACTGTGCAGAGTCAACTATCTAAGTATATGAAAGTATTTGGGAAGACAGATTTGCTCTCTGCTTTTTGCCTTTGTTTCTAGATGCCGTATGTTTGCTTGGAAGCATCAATAACGGATTCCTAGGAGAGTTAGCACGTGTTTAGGTCATATAATTTCAGAATTTATGCCTATAAATAAATAAAAAAAGATCACATTCAGTAAAAAGTTCAAGAGTAGTGTGCAGATTGCCATCACTGCAGCTCAGATTAGTCTCAACACAAAATAACAAGATATATATGTAATAAACATTAACATTTTGCAAGAAATAACAGTCTACTGTCAAATCTCATGTTCTAAGGTTAAATTTAAAGTCTCAAATCAATGGACTAACTCAGCTGCTTTGGGTTAGAACGGATAGATAATTACCTTGTAATTTCCACTATGATATTTGCTTTTCCTGCCAGACAAACTTGTATCTATAGTCACCAAGGAACAGCTCCCAGGTCTCTCTTCCCCACTTCCCTATTATTGCTCTGGCTTTTTCTTGTTTCAAAGAAAGCTTAAATGGGAGTTACAAGAGAGAAAAAGGCAACAGCTAAGGAGTTAGGCATGTTCAAATCACTTAAGGCACTGAAGCAGATTCTGTGCTGCAATTCTTTCACTGAACTGAATAATGGAGAGTTTGGAATGAGATCAATGATAACTTTTTTAGTTTCCTTTATTCTTTAGGATTTCCTAGAGCTCATTCTATGGGTTTGGGTCTGGAGGATATTTCTGACAGTTCAAGGATAATCTCTTCATTGAAATATATTTTACTTTTATTAGACATGCAACAACCATACTGTTTGAAGATGGATTTTAGACTACCTCATGAAGTATTTGAATGCATTGTGCCAGTGGCATTTAAGGTGTTCAGTTCACTGGATTTTATGCCCTTTTTACAGGAAAAAAAAACTATCTCCAACTCAAAGTGGATTTTTCTTTTTATGATTGTTTTTGTTGCCTCTAAAGTATTCTGTGACATATGGATAAGAATATCCTAGTCAGGACTGGCTGGGATTGTGTTGATGCCTGCCATGTGTTAGTCTATTCTTGAAGCATTTTAGAATCCTTACAAGACTCACAATTTGTTAATAGTTCCCAACAAACATTACAGAGTGTTAAACCTTTTGTTTTATTTTAACTGTTTTCATCAACGTAAAACAGTCGTATAAAATGTATTTCAAATAATAGGCTTTGTTGACTGGATTGAGCAAGAAAACAACAGCAACAACAAAACAACGAAAAAAAACTTTGAGTCAAAGCTGTATTTCATCACCATTACTGAAAACATTATGAAATCTTACATTTTTTTCATTCAATGCCCTTATGGGAGAAGAATTTACAGACAGTTGTGGCTTTTCAGTTCAGTTTTGAAGGTGAACCTTGAAACTATGGGCACATTTAGAAAACCGTTTACTTGGTTTTTTCTTTCCATCTTTTCCCTATCTTGGAGCAGCAGAAATAATAGGATTCAGAACAAAAAACCTTAACTTGGTACTGTCAGTTTAAGTTAAAATATATCTAGTATTTTATAGTCATGGCAGTAGGCAGATGTTTATCAAATTAGCCAAAATCTGTACATTAATATCCCTAATAAAATAAGGAAAGTGTTTTGTGTTTCAGCTGACCTATGTTTAACATTTCTCTTCCTAACATTGTTGAAGTGCACCTATTTTTATTTTTTAAAATATACCCAGTTTATACTAAAAAATATCTGAAATTTTTGTTACATGGGTGTATACGTGTCCTCTCACACCATCAGTCAAGTCCAAAGTAGTCACTCAGTCTAAACGGTTCTGTAACCCACAAACAAATTCTGCTAAAAAATCCACACCAAAACTGAAAAAAACCCAAAACCAAAGAGAAAGCTTTTGGTAATCTTGTCAACATCAAGTTAAAAAGGGGTTACAGTAAAATAAATTCCAGATTTAATAACGTCATTGAAAGCATCCTGCCAAATCACCGCCAGTATCCAGCCCCACACCTCCACTGCTCTTTAGAATATGAGTGCCTGGTGTGATGGTAATTACCATGGTATCACACTGCAACAATGGTAAACAACCTGACAGCATCAGAGATTAACTGTGTCTATTATCTTATTGGCCATACTGGCCTAGAAGTTGCACTTATAAAAAACAGATGTTAAATTACAATACCAAAAAAAAATGAACCAGTGCAAATCCAGCCCAGGATTTTACAGAGATTATGCAACATCCATAGCAGAAGGTACACACAAATGTACTTTATGTTACACATCAAAAATTTATTGACTGGTTATCTAACATGAACTGTGAAACTGGAACTATTTGCTGATGAAGACAGGTTTGGGCTGGCCTAAACAGATGGCGACCGAATGGAGCCAAGTTAGGTGGAATCTGTCCTTAGGTGAGTCACTGACTCGACCCATGTACCGGTTAGTGGAAAGCAGTCGTGCAGGAAAAGGTCAGCTGAAAAAGAGGAAGAATGAAAAAAGTTTTATAATCTGTAGACTACTTAAGCATCTGTCCCCAGGGACACACAAAGCAGGTACCTGCCTGCCTGGCTGTAAACAGATGAACAGAGTTTATGCGGTAGACGTGTCCACCATAGTAAAGAAGAAAATATTATGGCTTCAGCAAAGGTGTCCAAATCCTGTTTGATTTGTTACTTTTTCATAGTATACAAAACTATGCAAGCAGAACATGCATTCTCAGAGAAATGTGACACTAGGTTTGTTGCAACCTAAGACAACATGAGACTTTTAGGTGGACACTTGTGTCGTAAACTAGCCTGGGAAGAAAAGGTTATGAGAAGACACTGAGGGACTAGAAACCATGGGTAAGAGGCAAGTGCAGCAGAAAGATTTGACCAAGGGTTACAGAGAAAGAAAAAAAGACCTGAAGGTAACTAGTCTTCTGTTGAGTTATTATATGCTGAACAGAGTACATTAAGTGTGCATGACTTCATACAGTAAATATTTATACATAAAATTGTGACCTGTCCTGTCAACTTTCTATCACATGTCCATGCCATCCGTGCCAACTCTTTTTTGTCACAGACAATAAGTACGAAGGCAGGCAAAAGTCTCTTGGGGAATAATTGGTTCACCAACTGATAACTGCTGTGAAATAGGTATAAGATGGTGTAAGTAACAAACTCACTACCTCTCACACCAGTTTCTCAGTGTAATTATTTGTTATTTGCCTCAAATATGTTAGTGTATACAGCATATGTAAGGTAAATTGCTTTCTATTAATTGCCATTTACCCTACAATGTTCCTAGTTGTGGAACCTTTCAGATACAGCATGTTTTGCTGAAGTTTAAGAGTTGAGGAAGATATTAAAAAATATCCAACAAAATCAATGTGTACCAAATATTATAAAGGGACCCAAAACCATTTTGGGGGATTTGCATTCAGAAGCTGACTTGTATTTCAGTGAGAGATAAAATGTCTATGTTTTGAATTCAAAATGGTGTATAAATTAGAAACAAAGCTAATGCTTGAGAAAAACTGACTGAACCCCCCTGCATAGAATAAACAACAAGAAATAACAACATAAACTATGAATAGATGGATCTAAGATAAAGGCATAAAAAAAAGAGAGAAGCTAATTATTGTGCTGCATATAATGTGCCCTTTAATTGATTCTGGAGTGCTCAAGGAATAGACAAGCATTCCTATTTCCACATCATTTTTCACTTTGGTCTTCATTAAAAGTCGCTTTGTAGGCTGTAAACACACTGTCACAAGCATATGTGCAGTTATGTAGAAACAGGTAGATGGCTCTAGCCGCTGCCTTCTCTGGGCATCAGAGGTTAAATAAGTGGTCACAGAATGCATTTGGAATTCCCAGTGCATTTTAAATTTCCCTGCTTTAAAGATTAATCAATGCATTTGTTTTCTCATATCTGCTGTCTCTGTCCCAGTAGGTGGAAATATGACTGAATATTACTTCTGGCTTATCCAGGCTAAGGAAAATGTAGGGTTCTCAAATTAGCAGTAGGATCAGTAGTCAATCCAGTGTATAATATTATACTATACTGGCCTTTAACATCAGCACTTTTCTTTTTACAGAATAGACTTCATGACAGATTTCCTCAATATGTATACTGGGACTTTTTCCATCCTATTTCAACTAGAACAACCAACAGGGGCACTTTTACGTTTAAAAGTACAGTACATTATGGTTATTTATTGTCACATTTGACTTATTCCTCTAAAGAGGAAAAGTCCAAGGACCATTTAGCTTTCTATACTGTATAAAATAAATGGGATATATTTTCCAGAGATCCACATATTCATTACCTGCCACTGAAAGGAGTGGCTCAGCTGTGAAAGTTTTTTCTAGAAGATAAGGATGAGTTGTTATGAGATGTTACTATAAGAAATACCTTTAATAGAGCTTCCTTACAAAAATTCAACTGAGAAATTCATAAGCATGGTGTGAAAAATAGGCTTTATCAGTCTGCATGTGTAGAAGTAAGAAGGCCAAAATAATTCTGCTTCTTGATTCCTTTTGGAAGTCAGAGTCATTATCAGTAATGATATCGACCACCAAAGTAAGTAGTGCCATAAATAACATCTGAATTTTCTCTCATTCTCGATTTCAATAAAAATACTGGCTTTTGAGAATATCATTCCCATCAGTGTCATTATTATTAGGGGGCGGAGTGATTAACTGTAGTGCTAATGAACAGAATTATCAATGATGTTGAATATAGTTAAAAAATAATACTCTTCCTTTCTAAGATGGAAACAGTCAGAATTTACACCTACACCAAAATATACATGAAATTAAAAGTCTGAAATAATTCAGCGCTGTTAAAGCAATGAAAAAACACTTTGGATATCAGCAATGTCAGGTGTCATGGAAATAACTGATAACAAAGGCAAAAATGTCAGACATTAGTATTCACATGAAAATCACTTCAGATTTAAATCATAACATGAAAGCCAAATTTAACTCGAAGGCTACATCTTTGTGCTTTTGATAACTGCAATAGCAAAACATAAAGGAAAATTATCTTCCAATAATCATACATTCCCAAGATTCACTTACACGTTGGGAAAAAGTCATGATCTGCTTTGGAATGAGAGCAGAACCTACTTCTATGGCCTAATGATTGCAAGTAGCAGCATACAGCCTACAGCTTTCCTGTAGGAAAGGACAATCAGTTAAACAGGCACAATAATTGCAGTCTTTTCAATCTCAGGTTATAACTCCTTATTAAAACAGAATGTGAGACACAAAAAATTACTGTTGGAAAGGTAGTATGGCACTAGTGAAGGAAGACTGTCCTTCAACAAAAGGGGGCAAACGTTCCTTGATTTGTACCACTCTCCTGTTGAGATGACCACATACCTGAGGTGACCCCAGCCTGAGTCCTGCAAAGTCCCACAAAAAACTAGCCTGGGCCTGGGAGTTAACAGGTAAAATACAAAAAACAAAAACAGTTGGACCATCAAATTTACATTCATGCATGCCTAGGAGAATACTGCCTTCAGAGAGGGATGTTGACCAGACTGTTGTCCAAGACTGGAGGAAGGGGACAAACATATTATTTATCACATGCTTGATGGCTTAACTCATTCTATGGAAATTCATCATTAAAATTTCTTTTAAGTTGTCAGCCATGGATGTGAAATTCCCTTAAGACCAGTCCCCCGTCTAACAGATAATGTCTTAAACATGGCCATGCTGACTGCCCACATTGGTAAAGCAGAAAACAAACAAAAACGAAATCAATTAGAAATCTAAAAGAGTTGTTGAATGTAAGAAATAATAAGTTATATAGCTCATATTTTCTCAATACAAATAAATAAAATGCTAAAATTTATAAATACAATTAAAAAATCAGGTCTCAGACTTCTCAGAGTGTAGTTGCACACAGATTTTTTGCTTTATAACTTTTATTCACTTTTGTTTTGCTAGAACTTTACTCAAGGGAAATCTATCCAAGAATGTATTGGTATAACTGTAGTCATCTTAGTAGCTATATAAGTGGAAAATACAGATTAATTAAAGCTAGTGGAAGTACAGGGAAAATTAGAAACCCTTTATGGAAGTTAAAAGGAAGAACCTAGAAGAAGAATATAGAACAAACATAATTGATATTGTAATACAGAAGCTACTAATCCTTTCTGACATAACTTTCCAATGGGCTGAATGCTTAGAATTCTTCAAACAGTTGCTGTGAAGATTTGTCATAGTTTTTCTGTTAACTACTTGCAATATTTAATAAAGATTTTGAATTTTAAAAAATAAATAGCAATGGATTGATGATCTCAAATAAGAGGACAACTTACATAAAGGAAGTGAAAAAGTAAACACTCCAGATTCAAGTTAACCATAAAAATGGAAAGGCAATGTGAGAGAAAACAATTACTTATTGGTTTTGGAATTACAGAAATTAATTTTCAAAGATGTAAATCTTGTTAAGGTCACAATGTTCATTTATTTATCCTTAGATCTGAGATCCTACATACATTGCATGGCTTTGGTAAATCATTCCTCACCTGTGTCCATTATTGCATGCATCAGTTTGATCATCTGTATGATTATTAAGGGTAAAAAGAAAGTAATCTGAAAAATCCACAGGGGGTGGGAAGGGCAAAGAATTGTTTTCCTTAAGCATTCAGCTGTCTTAAAGTTCTAGAAATAGATAAATATATTTTTAGTTTTCTATGTGATTATCAACCAAACAGTTAATTGGGATTATTAAAATGTTTAAGTGCTTTGTTTATTTCAAGGTTTTCAACAGACTTGCTTAAGCTTTTGGTAAATAGAAAATAAAAAAACATAAATCTTTTTACACTTGACTGTTATAAACCACTTGAAGGCATATTGTCATCTTGAAATAATTGTATTAGGAAACTAGTGTCTGAGTGTCCCTCAGAGCTGTTACACTTCTCAAGAGCCTTTTCTCAGTCAATATAGTACAGAATTAAATCTGTCTGTGCAAGTAATCTTCCACTGGATTTCTTCTGACTTCATCTTCCTCTGTTTTCAAGTGTACAAGGATCAAAACTCAATTACTTTTTAAAAGGACTATTGAAGAAATTGATCTAATATGGCCTATACTGTAGTTCCTCAGCAGGTTCTCATAAAGGAAGTAAGGAATAATAATATTTTCATCTTTAAAGAAATACAGAAAATAATGTTGAAACAAATGGAAACTTGAGGCCAGTGTAACAAATGATGCAAATACTAGAATAAAAACTATCGGAAAAATCCTGCAAAGAAAGAATAAGTTACAAAATACCTGCAAAGTGGGAAGTTGATAATATAACTAAACTTATATGACATAATTTAATAAACATTTATCACCATTATAAATGTATATTTTTATCATAAATTATAAACTTTGTGAGAACATTGTACAACTCTAAAAGGAACTGTGTAATGGACTGGAACTGATAAACAGAAGAATAGCGTGTTGCTGCAAAAAATGTAAAGTTAGAAGTAAAAGCTTTTAAAAATTGAGACTTCCTCAGCAAGCTTTTTCTGATGAGACAATGATTTTATTTTATTGTTTAAATATTGTTTTCTTTAATGATACAAATAATGAATGTGTTCAAAAGTGGAAACTGTATACTGGAGAGTGACATTAATATCCTTATAAAAAGTTGGATTGGGTTCAAAATCACCGTAGCAAACAGCACAGTGACAACAGCTAATTGTTAAAACTTTACCCAATCACATGTTCCAGGTAAAGAATAAATAAGCAAAAAACGAACAAGCACAAAGAAAATAACAGTGCCATGACCAGGTTTCAGATTAATAAGTGATTATTGGTAGTGCTGATTGAGAAAGGTAATCAAAGCAGCTTTCAAGCATTATTACTCTTTCTTGAGAGAAGAGAAATCATATTTTGTCTAGTAAGATGGCCAAATAATCAAGCAGACGACTTCTGAAGCAAGTTTCTTAATATGATTTAAAAAGCCAGAGCTTTCCAAATTGATACTCTTTCCTTTGTATCTTTCACATAAAAAAATTGAAGGAACAAGTTATCTATGGGGGGACACATAGAAATTACCAGAAGTGCATTGTTAAAAAACAGGTTAACTTCCTAGCTGTTCTCTGAGTAATACTACAGAAGAATTTGTTCTAAATCAGTTACATGTTGATGAAAGTAGTTGATTGAACTGTCATCATCTTAAGTTGTTTAAATTTATGAGACCTCTAATGGAGATGAGTTTCTGAATTTCCCATTTGCTGGTTTGCTGGCACTGCTAAAGAGAATCCTTATTTCTTTATATTGTTGCTGTATTTAACAGAAGACGGAAGAAATTTGTGGGGTTAAATTACTAAGAAAATGAAAATGTTTATATTGTACATATATACCAGGAATGTTCCTGCAACAGAGGATAAGTATTATCAAAAATCTTAGATCAGGAAAAGAAAGAAAGAAAAAGAGGTGAAAAATATCTGGGAAAAATCATTAGAACACATTGTCGTTCAGCTAAATATATGTTAGAAAGCTGAAATACCCTTGCATCTCTCACAAAAACCTTACAATTCTCTTTCTCCGTATCTTTATTCACACCAACACCTAGGGTTTAATCAGCCTTAAAAGAACAGTGTTGTCTTTGATCTATCCCTTTACTCCAAGCTAACCAAACTAGGTCTACACTTGACCACTGCTTTTTGAACTTTGAGGTGTGCCAAATCTTCTTTTTGGTGCCTGTGCCTGAGTATGGACTTGATGTTACAAACGCAAGAGTCTCAGGCAAACTGTTTCTCTATAGACTAAACAAGTAGAATCCAAACATGAACCCAAAATAGTTTTTCTGCATTGGAGAAACATTTGGCTCATTCCATACAACACAAACTGAGAACCAGCATATAGACACTGTGAATGATAAGGAAATTTGGGCTCAGTTGTGAATTTTAATCTGGATCCCAGGCCTCAATTTATTTAATCTTGTGCCTTTATTTTTTGCTTTAAATCTTGGACAAATAGATACGGTGAGAGAGAACAAGAACATTATGCAGCAAATATCAGAAATGGAGTGCAATATCTTCTGTAGAATAAAACTAAATAATAGTATGGCCATCTAGTGCCCTGTAATATGCTTTACCACACAATCTCATTTGGAATGTAAAAGCAAAAGTGAAGAACCTGAAAACATTTGTCAAAATCTTCAAAGTCAGAAACAGCAGGAAAAGAGTAACATTCAGGGCAAAATGAAGGACCTTTTTTTTTCACGTTTCTCTATAGAAAGAAACTAAAACCATAGCAAAGAACCAATTCCATCTTGTTGGGTCAAAAGTCAGACTCTTCCCTCTCTCTAGCTCTCTATTAGTTCAAAATCCTTTGAGATGTTTCTATGCTGGAATTTTATGCCTTTTTTTTTCCCCCCTCATCAAGTTATTCTGTTAAAAAAAGTGTAACAAAGGGAAATTCTCATTTTTCCCTCTGAGGTCAAGGGTTTGCACCACAATGGCATAAAAAAACAATTAACTTTTGTGTGTCTGCTTATCTCTTATTTGTGAGTCCATCTAATCCTCAAATATGAGATATTACAGAAACTACCAGTCTGCAGTATCATCCCCTGTACAGTCATTTAGACTGTGCTGCAAACTATGTAGCCATTAGTGGAATCTTGGGCAAAACGATTTTCATCAGTGGGTGAAAAAAACCTCAAAATATTATAGAGAACAGTATAGAGAGAACATGCCAGCATATAACCTCCTGACTTTCTGCATCCAATGTATTGAAATTAAATATAATATATAAGAATTATACATGCTAGAAATATAAACCCAATACTATTTTGTCATATATTAATGTTTGCTAGGTGTAATTTTTTGAAAAGAAAACCATTTGACATTCTTTCTCATAGTTCATTAGTAACAAAAGATTCTGATGTCATCTTTATATAAATATATTAAATTCAAGAAAAAAGGAAAGTAAATTTTGTTCTTTCTTTCTAACAATTGAAGCAGACCAACCCTTCTTCCTCCTTTTTTTCTTTTTTTATATATATATGAGGTGTGACACAATCAAAAGAAAATTTTGACTCCTATACAGGCCTCGATGCGGATCCAGTCTATGAAAAAATGATGGACTCTGATGCACTTCTATTAACCACTCCATTTTTTTACTACCTTTTAAAGGGAAAGGAAAACCCCTTCAAATAAAGAGGTTAAAATTTTTCAAATGTAAAAAATGCAATGGGATATGGAATCCAAAAAGCTGATTTGGTAAAGAGTCAGAAAAGAATGGCACGGCAGGAATATGTCTCTTATGTCAATATTCTCTTAAATTATGTGCATAATCAATTTCTGCCTGATTTATACCAGACAATTTATTCTAGGCCTCTTATACTGGAACTGGGTGCATAGCTGTTAGAAAGAACTACACTCTTGGTTTTTTTGGATTTTTTTTTTTTTATTTTTAACAACAATTACACGTACATAAATAAAAGAGTAGAAAATATTAAAAACTGTCATAGATTCAACCAATACAGTAAAAAGATATTTGGCAATCTAATAAGCAAATAAGAAATCTCAGACAGAAAAAATATAAATGAGAGTATTGGTTCAAAATTAATATTTTTAATGTCTTTATGGGTATCATAGAATCATAAAATAGTTTTAGTTGGAAGGGACCTTTAAAGGTCATCTAGTCCAACCGCCCCCTGCAGTGAGTAGGGACATCTTCGACTAGATCAGGTGGCTCAGAGCCCCGTCCAGATTGTGAATGTTTCCAGGGATGGGACATCTACCACTTCCCTGGGCACCCTGTGCCAGTGTTTCACCACCCTCACTGTGAAAAATTTGTTCCTTATATCTAGTCGAAATCTATCCTCTTTTAGTTTAAAACCACTACCCCTTGTCCTATCACTACAGGCCCTGCTAAAAAAGCCCATCCCCATCTTTTGTATAAGCCCCCTTTAAGTACTGGAAGGCTGCAATCAGGTCTCTGTGGAGCCTTCTCTTCTCCAGGCTGAACAACCCCAACTCTCTCAGTCTGTCCTCACAGGAGAGGTGTTCCACCGCTCTGATCATTTTTGTGGCCCTCCTCTGGACCTGCTCCAACAGGTCCATGTCTTTCCTGTGCTGAGGGCTCCGGAGCTGGACACAGGACTCCAGGTGAGGCCTCACCAGAGCAGAGTAGAGGGGCAGAACCACCTCCCTTGACCTGCTGGCCATGCTTCTTTGGATCCAGCCCAGGAGACGGTTGGCCTTGTGCACTGCAAGCGCACCTTGCCGGCTCATGTCCAGCTTTTCATCCAGCAGAATCCCCAAGTCCTTCTTGGCAGGGCTGTTCTCAATCCCTTCATCCCCCAACCTGGAGGGTTGCCCCAACCCAGGTGCAGGACCCTGCACTTGTCCTTGTTGAACCTCATGAAGTTCACACGGGCCTATTCCTCAAGATTGTCCAGGTCCCATCCCTCAGGCATGTCAACCGCACCACTCAGCTTGGTGTCATCTCCAAACTTGCTGAGGGTGCACTCGATCACACTATGTCATTGATGAAGATATTAAAGAGTACTGGTCCCAATACGGACCCCTAGGGACACCGCTTGTCAACCGACTCCATCTGGACATTGAGCCATTGACCACTACCCATCCAACCAGTTCCTCATCCACACAACAGTCCACCCATCAAATCCATCTCATTCCAATATAGAGAGAAAGATGTTGTGGGGGATCGTGTCAAAGGCCTTACAGAAGACCAGAGAGATGACATTGGTAGCTCTTCCCTTGTCCACTGATGTGGTCACTCCATCACAGAACACCACTAGATTGGTCAGGCAGGATGACTTGCCCTTGCTGAAGCCATGCTGACTGTCTCGAATCTCCTCCCTGTCCTCCATGTGCCTTAGCCTAGCTTCTAGGAGGATATGTTCCATGATCTTCCCAGGCACAGAGGGCAGGCTGACAAGTTAGTAGTTCCCAGGGTCCTCCTTGCTACCCTTTTTAAACATGGGTGCAATGTTTCCCTTTTTCCAGTCTCCAGGGACTTCACCTGACTGCCGGGACTTTCCAAAGATCATGGAGAGTGGCTTGGCAACTACATCAGCCAATTACCTCAGGACTCTGGGATGTATCCCATCAGAGATTGTGCATGTTTAGGTTCCTCTGGTGGTCTTGAACCTGATTTCCAGCAATGGCAACAAGGTTGTAGCTTTGTAACAGCACAGTGGTTTCCAACTCCGCCTGTTTGTTGCCCATTGTGCGTGTATTGGTGTGGAACACTTCATCTAGGCTATGGGCCGTGGGCTGTATCACCTTTTTAGAGAAGTACCCTTTCATTCCTTTGAGATATTTCAATGGTTTTTCCTTGTTGGCTCTTATTATCTCAGGAGCCCCTGGCTCATCTCTGTAAGACTTCAGGTGTGCTGCAGGTAATATTTCTATTTAGACTTTGAGTTTGTCTGTGCCTAATATACGGCTATATAGCTGGATATATTAAAAGCTTTGATAAGTCTCAGAAGTCTGAGGCGTGGCTATGATCTTTTTTTTTTACAGGAAATACTTCTACAATTTTAACTGTAACAGCTAACTGTGATGGAAGAGTGCAAGTTAAGTGAATCATCCTGCTAGGCATGATTGTAGTATTCTTAAACATTTCAGGATAGAAATAATATTTTAAATGTCTTAAGTTGTAAAATTAGTTGTTAGAAGTGTATGGGGATAAAAAGAAAAGAGAAAGACAAGTTTAGGTACAGAATCTAATAGTTACCAAGAAAGAGGGAAATTGAGGTTTTAAAATTGGTCTAAAAGCCTCAGAGCAACATTTTCTCACTCCGATTTCATAGCTGTTTATGAGAGAGAATGAAACTAATAATTGGCAAATTGAATGAAATGGGAAGTTTTAGAACCATTAAAGTTTCTTAACACCATCTGATCTTGAATAAATTCAGTAATGTGACTGTGAAAATATGTTAGGTGAGATGTTGTGAAACCATGCCTCCTGTAATTTGCCCATAGGAATTCACTGTACAACAGAACTTTTTCTGCATCTATATCAGACTTCAGGGAGTAAAAAATTCCTTATCACATACACATAATACATTTCAGGAACATTTCTTTTTTCTTTCCTGGTGGGAAGAAAATGAAAGAGGAAAAAAGAATAAACAAACATGAAAGAAACAGAATTAATTTTATCTTATGCAGAAAAGTTACCATATTTGAAGGACTTGGTATCTTTCCTGACATTATTCCATATTCCTCTTCTTCCATATTTTCTCTTCTGATAATGGTTCTGAGTACAGGTACCGAAATAGCAAATATTGTTAAGAAATGCTACCCCTCCAGGAGGTTTACCTCCAAGATTGGAATTTCTGTTCTCCAAAAACTTGGATGATAATTTAAAACCCATGATGATTATTAACAGGAAAAATAATTATGCAGAGGCAAGTGACTGGGAGGTTCAGACTTTTTCTGGACTTTGCCTAGGTTGAACAGGCACCTTTCATTTTCTTTCACAAAGTAAGAGCAAGTCCTTCAGGCTCAGACTGTCAGACTATACAGTTCCATCTGTGTTAATGCACAGAGCTGTGTAGGATAAGCAGGATAGCTGGGGGGAAGGAAAAACAATGCACTACCCCATCACAAATAAAGCGCTGTCAAGCACACTGTCTTTTTGTCATGTCCTTAACATGTCAAGGGTATCTAGCTCTTTACATCCACATTATTTTTAATTGTGAATAGGATGTGTCTTCTAGGGCAGAGCTAGCCTTTTATAGGATCATTAACATACTTCATTCATGGTCAGGAAGGCATGAGTACCGTTTTTGTCTCTGAGCAATCATGAAAGCCAAACATATATTTTCCCTAAATGACTGATAGCAAGAATTTGATTAAGTTAACCTAGTGATTTTTAGTTCATTGTGATATGAATTACCTTGGACTCACTGATATTTCAACAGTCAGAGCAAAAGTTCTCAGACTGTTAGAGTGTTTTCACAGAATCACAGAACGGTAGGGACTGGAAGGGACCTCTGAAGATCATCTGGTCCAACCCCCCTGCCAAGGCAATATCACCTAGGGGAGGCTGCACAGGAACACATCCAGTCAGGTTTTGAAGGTCTCCAGAGAAGGAGACTCCACAACCTCTCTGGGCAGCCTGTTCCAGTGCTCCGTCACCCTCACAGTAAAGAAGTTTTTCCTCATGTCGAGGTGGAACTTCCTGTGCTGCTGTTTATGCCCATTGCCCCTTGTCTTATCACTGAGCACTACTGAAAAGAGACTGGCTCCATCCTCCTGACAGCCACCCTTCAGATATTTATAGACATTGATAAGGACCCCTCTCAACCTTCTCTTCTACAGACTAAACAGCCCCAGGTCTCTCAGCCTTTCCTCATACGAGAGATGTTCCAGTCCCTTAATCATCCTCGTAGCCCTCCAAGTTCCCTGTCTCTCTTGAACTGGGGAGCCCAGAACTGGACACAATACTCAGATGAGACCTCACCAGCACAGAGTAGAGCGAGAGGATAACCTCTCTCGACCTGCTGGTCACACTCTTCTTAATGCACCCCAGGATACCATTGGCCCTCTTGGCCACCAGGGCACATTGCTGTTGCAGGGGTAACATTGCCTACTAGACTCCAAGGTCCTTCTCTGTGGAGCTGCTTTCCAGCAGGTCAACCCCTAACCTGTACTGGTGCATGGGGTGGTTCCTTCCTAGGTGCAGAACCCTCCACTTGTCCTTGTTCAATTTCATGAGGTTCTCCTCCGCCCCACTCTCCAGTCTGTCCAGATCCCATTGAATGGCAGCACAGCCTCCTGATGTATCAGCCTCTCCTCCCAGTTTTGTATCATCAGCAAACTTGCTGAGGGTACATTCCAACCCTTCATCTAGGTCATTGATGAAGATGTTGGACAAAACTGGACCCAGTACTTATCCCTGGGGAACACCACCAGCTACAGGCCTCCAACTGAACTCTGCGCTGCTGACCACAACCCTTTGAGCTCTGTTGCTTAGCCAGTTCTCGATCCATCTCACAGTCCACTCATCCAGCCCATACTTCCTGAGCTTCACTATGAGGATGCTATGGGAAACAGTGTCAAAAGCCTTACTGAAGTGAAGGTAAACCACATCCACTGCTCTTCCTTCATCTACCCAGCTAGTCACTCCATCATAGAAGGCTATCAGGTTGGTCAAGCATGATCTCCCCTTGGTGAATCCATGTTGACTGCTCCTGATAACTTTCTTTTCACCCATGTGCCTAGAGATGGCCTCCAGAAGGAGCTGTTCCATCACCTTCCCAGGGATGGAGGTGAGGCTGACCGATCTATAATTTCCCAGGTCTTCCTTCTTACCCTTTCTGAAGACTGGGGTGACATTGGCTTTCCTCCAGTCCTCAGGCACCTCTCCCATTCTCCATGATTTTCCAAAAATGATGGAGAGAGGTCTTGCAACAACATCGGCCAGCTCCCTCAGCACTTGTGGCTGCACCCCATCAGGGCCCATGGCTTTGTGTTTGGTTCAGCCAAATGATCTCTAACCCAAACCTCATTGGCCAGTGGAGAGTCTTCCTCCCTCCAGGCTTTTTTGTTATCTCCAGGGTCTAGGATCCCTGAGTAGTCTTAGCAGTAAAGACTGAAGTGAAAAAGGCATTCAGTAACTCTGCCTTTTCTGCCTTCTCTGTCACCAGGGCTCCCACTTCATTCACCAAAGGTCCCACATTTTCCCTAGTCTTCCTTTTACCATTGACATCCTTGAGGAAGCCCTTCGTGTTCTCTTTTACTTCCTTCGCCAGATTTAGTTCCAAGAGGACATTGGCCTTCCTTGTTGCACCCCTGCATATCCTGACAGCATTCCTATAGCCCTCCCAAGTGACCAGTCCCTTGTTCCACCTACTGTAAACTCCTTTCTTCCATAAAAGTTTTTCCAACAGTTCCTTGCTCATCCATGGGTGTCTCCTGCCTCCTCTACTTGATTCCTTACTTAAAGAAATGCACCAATCTTGAGCTTTGAGGAAGTGGTTCTTGATTATTAACCAACTCTCTTGGAATCCCCTACCTTCTAGAGTCCTAGCCCATGGGATACCTCCAAGTAGGTCTTTTAAAAGGACAAAGTTAGCCCTCCTGAACTCCAGGGTCTCAATCTTACTTATCTCCCTGCTTCTTCCTTGTACGATACTGAACTCCACCATGTCGTGAGCACTACAGCCAAAGCTACCTCCAACCTTTACATTCCCAACCAGTCCTTCCTTGTTTGTTAATACAAGGTCCAGCAGCACACCTCTCCTCGTTGGCTCCTCCACCACCTGCATCAGACAGTTGTTATCAATGCACTGCAGGAACCTTCTGGATTGTGTGTGCCTAGCTGTGTGGCCTTTCCAACAAATATCTGGGTGATTGAAGTCACCCATAAGCATGAGGTACATAAAGAGCAATGCCACCACCACGCCTTCCTGGCCTATCTTTCCTAAACAGGATGTAACCATCCATGACAATGTTCCAGTCATGCAAGTTATCCCATCATGTCTCCGTGATTGCAATGATATCATGGCCCTGTGACTGCACCCAGATCTCTAGTTCCTCCTGTTTATTCCCCACGCTGCATGCATTGGTGTACCGGCATTTCAGGAACGGAGTCAATCGTCACAGACAATCTTGATATTATTATCACCTTCCCCCTTCACATCTAGTTTAAAGCCCTGGCAATCAGCCCCTCTATCTCTTGGGCAAAGATCCTCTTCCCGCTTTGAGAGAGGTGTCTCCTGTTTGATGCCAACATTCCTGGTGTTGTGTATGCCATCCCATTATAAAAAAAAGACATAATTGTGGTCGCAACACCAGCCATAGAGCCGTATGTTGATGGACTGGATCTTCCTGTTTCTTCCAATGTCACTGCTTTCAACTGGAAGGAGAGAAGAAAAAATAACCTGTGCCCCAGATTCTCTCACTAACCGGCCCAAGGCCCTAAACTCTCTCTTAATTGTTTGTGGACTACAAATTGTTGCTTCTTCTCCACTCACATGGAAAATCAGTAGTGGGTAGTAATCTGTGGACCTCACTAAGGTAGGAAGTTTCATAGTGATGCCCTTAACCCAGGCTCCAGGGACACAGCAGACCTTCTTGTGAGGAGGGTCTATGCGGCATATTGGACCTTCTGTTCCCCTCGGAGCACAGTCATCTACAACTACAACCCTTCTTTTTTTCCTTTTGTGTGTGATGGTGATATGGGCAGTAGGCCTGTCTGACTGTGTAGACAACTCTGGTGCAGCTTGCCCATCGTTCACATCCTCATCTGGGTGTTCTTTCTCAACCAGAGTCTCATACCTGTTGCTCAGAGGCACCTGGGGGGGCAAGGTGGGCAAAAGGGGATTACACCTGCTGCCCCTACCACGGACTTGCCTCCACTCAGTCTTCTCTGCCTTTGGCTTGACAGGGTCAGGATACAGAGGCCCCTTGATCCTGGGTGCTCTCTGGTGGGTTCTCCCAATTCTGTTTCAAGGAGGGCAGAGCCTGACTCCACCAGTCTATCTCCTGTTCAGCCTCCCTAATGCTCCTCAACCTTTCAACCTCCTCACGCAGCTCTGCCACCAGGCCAAGCAGCTCGTCCGCCGGTCGACAGCGGACGCAGCAGCTCTCATCACTGCCACTTGTTGCCGGCGCAAGGCTCTGGCACTCCCCGCAGCCTGTGACCTGGGCAGCTGTGTGTTTCCCTGGGAGCTCTGTCCGGGTTCCCGCATCCATTCTGGCAAGCGTAGAGGTCACTGCCTTCCGCCTGGCCACGGTGGAGCTCTCCTGCGTGCCCGGCTTGCGCTAACGGAGAAAACGCTTACAGTGAGAAATGTTTTTATGGCTCATGTGTTACTGATTACTTTCAGAGGATGATTTCTGTCAAGATAATATTACACTTTAGCACAGATTATTTTACTCAGAGAATAGACTGTTAAACTGTATTTCAACTGAATTTATACATTGTGTATGGCCCATGTACACATATGTTATAAAATATGGGGGTTTTGCTTCTGTAGTTCTAAAAAGACAAAGTGTATAGGTACATAGACAGCATCCAAAAGTGCAGAGAAATAGATCTGGAAGGGGTTTATGACAATGACAACCCTCATTGTCCATCCAGTTCCTCTTCCTACCAGCCACACAGCTATACAGTTACCAATCCTGGCATATTCACCCAACATGTTCTTGAAGATTTCAAGTGATCTCAGGTCTTCTCCAGCAGCTATTTCAAATGGAAAGAACAGTGCTTTACTATGCTTAATAAAGGCATGCTTTTCCCATCTATCTAACCCCTTTTGTTACAATTTAGAACATTACTTCTTCTTCCCAATGTGAATGAGAAGAGATATTCCTTCCTCCACAACAGCTTTCTTATAATTGAGGACTGCTTCTCTATCACATAAGCATACACACATACATAGTATACCCCATCTTCTCATGCCAACATTTCCTCACAGATCATGTTTTACACAGGAGTGATCATTCTTTTTACTAGAAAACTTGACTCAGGAAACCAAATATAAATATTGGTCTTAATGTTTAGAAATGTCTAATGAAACATGGATATATTAACAGTAACACTGAAAAGATTGATAGTCCCTGTGTATTGGGTGCAGGTGTTCAGGTGATGGAAGTGAGGGGCTGCAGGGTGGCCTCTGTGAGGAGAGGCTGGGACTGCCCTTTGCTGGACACAGTTTGTTCCTGATGGCTCCAATGGACCCACCACAGGGCACAGTTGAGCCCCTCAGCCATGGGTGGGGCACCTCTGGGAAAACATGTATAAGAAAGGGTAAAAAAGTTAACAGCAGCAGCTGTGAGAGAGAGAAGAAAAATGTGGAAGAAACAGCCCTGCAGACACCAAGGCCCGAGAAGAAGGAGAGGGAGGAGATGCTCCAGGCA
>NW_010536778.1:5300-17206 GCF_000687285.1 Phaethon lepturus | reverse complement strand
ACTCGATCCCCTCATCCAGATCACTGATGAAAATATTAAACAGAACAGGCCCCAGTACTGAGCCCTGGGGAACACCATTTGTGACAGGCCGCCAACTGGATTTAACTCCATTAACCGCAACTCTTTGGGCCTGGCCAACCAGTTTTTTACCCAAAGAGTACACCTGTCCAAGTCATGAGCCACCAGTTTCTCCAGGACAATGCTATGGGAAATGCTGTCAAAGGCTTTACTAAAGTCTAGGTATAGAACATCCACAGCCTGTACCTCATCCAATAAGCAGGCCACCTTGTCATAGAAGGAGATCAGACTAGTCAAGTGGTCCTGCCTTTCATAAACCCATGCTGACTGGGCTTGATCACCTGTACATGCCACGCGGTGTCACCCAAGATGATCTGCTCCATAACCTTCTCCAGCACCAAGGTCAGACTGGCAGGCCTGTATCTCCCTGAATCCTCCTTCCAGCCCTTCTTGTAGACGGGCATCACATTTGCTAACCTCCAGTCAACTGGGACTTCCTCATGGACTCCTCCTGGACTGCTGATAATTGATTCAAAGCGGCTTGGTGAGCACTTCCACCAGCTCCCTCAGTACCCTTAGGTGGATCTGATCCAGACCCATAGACTTGTGAGTGTCTAAGTGGTGCAGCAGGTCCCTAACCATTTCTCCTTGGATTATGGGTGGGCTTCATTCTGCTCCCCATTCCTGTCTTCCAGCTCAGGCGGCTTGGTACCTGGAGAACAACTGGTCTTATTATTAAAAACTGAGGCAAAGAAGGTATTAAGCACCTCAGCCTTTTCCTCATCCTTTGTCACTATGCGTCCCCCCGCATACAATAAATGATGGAGATTCTCCATAGCCCTCCTTTTGTTGCTAATGTATTTATAGAAATATTTTGTATTGTCTTTTAAAACAGTAGCCAGATTAAGTTCTACCTGGGCTTTGGCCCTTCTAATTTTCTCCCTGCATAACCTCACGACATCCTTGTAGTCCTCCTGAGTTGCCTGCCCTTTCTTCCAAAGGTCATGAACTCTCCTTTTTTTCCTGAATTCCAGCCAAAGCTCCCTGTTCAACCAGGCCGGTTGTCTTCCCCATCGGCTCATCTTTTGGCATGTGGTGACAGCCTGCTCCTGCGCCTTTAAGATTTCCTTCTTGAAGACTGTCCAGCCTTCCTGGACTCCTTTGCCCTTCAGGACTGTGTCCCAAGGGACTCTCTTGACTGGTGACCTGAATAGGCCAAAGTCTTCCCTCTGGAAGTCCATGGTAGTGGTTTTGCTGACCCCCCTCCTTACTTCACCAAGAATTGAGAATTCTATCATTTCATGGTAGCTTAGCCCAAGATGACCTCTGACCATCACATCTCCCCCCAGTCCTTCTCTGTTCATAAACAGGAGGTCAAGCGGGGCACCTCCCCTGGTAGGCTCACTTACCAGCTGTGTTAGGAAGTTATCTTCCACACACTCCAGGAACTTCCTAGACTGTTTCCCTCTCTGCTGTATTGTATTTCCAGCAGACATCTGGTAAGCTGAAATCCCCCATCAGAACAAGGGCTAATGATTGTGAGACTTCTCCCAGCTGCTTATAGAATATTTCATCTGCCTCTTCATCCTGGTGGGGTGGTCTGCTAACAGACTCCCACCATGATATCAACCTTGTTGGCCTTCCCCCTGATTCTTACATATAAACACTCAGCCCTATCGTTACCATCAAGCTCTAGACAGTCAAATGTTCCTTTGTAGTATGAACTTCTACCAAATAACACACAATCTTGACAAATAGTTATGGCCTGCCATCCAGTTTGGAAGGTCATCATCACCCACAAACTCTGGAAACTATGAACTGAATATGTTATTTCTACTACATGGCAGACTTGGGCTAATTAAAGGACCTATTGCTAACAACCTTAACTAAAAGGCAGAAGGATTCTGAAGTTAATTTAATACAAAGATCCCTACAGCTATTTCTTGAATCAATAGATTATTTTTTTCCACCTCAACATATCCAGCGTATCAAATAGTGAAGACTGCCTAATATGCTCCCAATATGTTCATTCAGCAGATAAAGGAAAAGCTTAAAACTAAATCAATGGCATCAAGAAGCAGTTCGTAAACACTTTTGAACAACACCTCTGCAGGCCAAATTCAACAAAGCATATTTCTAGTGAACCACACTAAATAATCATTTTTAGAGCAAATGTACTGGTCCTTTTAGGCTGGCAAGTGACAGACTCTCATCTCTATAGAAGTGCTGTAAGATATATTGACTAACCTGAACTGAACTCCTGGAATGGCTGTGCAGACACCTGAACTAGCACTGAAAAAGCTTCATTATGGCCAGAGTACTTTTTTGATTTAGACACCAACTTATTTAGGTTAGGCTCTTCCACCACGGAATCCAAGCAGGATTACTGTGACAATTACTACCATTACTTTACAGAGGTATCTGGATAGAATTTCTGTGGGGAAAAGCCAGGGCAGATCAGTTCAATACAGTAGAAAACACTGCATCCAGGGACTCTGCTCTAGGCTTCTCAATGCACGGACGTCAGGGAGAAATGAGATCACTGTGGATTAAGCTATAGAAATGGATTCATATGAAATGCTGCCCTGTGGAGAGCGAGCGAGCAGAGCGCTCCTGTGCTTTAGACTCTACCTTATTTCTGCTTATTCTGCACCAGTCTCCAACTCCATGGAGAGAAACCTGCAGAACAGATAGTGACAGCTGTTGTGCTGAAACTGCTTTACTTGTGGGGTCCCCAAGTTTTGATGGCACTGAAGAGCTACAATTGCTTAACTTGAAGATCATGAAGGAGGAAGAAGAAGGTTCAAAAAGCAATTTAGAAAAAGCAAACGAGTGAGCAACTATCTTCTCCAACAATGACTAAGATTTACCAACTGTGTTATCAGGGATCAGACCTCCCAAATGCCCTACAAAATTAAAGACAAGGAGAGGTCACCTCACCATCTCACTTGGTACCAAGAATAGGCTCTCAAAAAGCACGTCTTCGAGGCAGTGTACATTGTGGAGGAAGCACGTGAACACACAACAGTAAAGTGTTCATACATGAGAGAAGCACCATTATCCACTTAATATCCATGCATGAGTACAGTGCAACCTACAGCAGAAGAGTCAGTATCTCTGTGATAGCAAATCTGTCTATTGAAAAAAAAAAATTAAGGGAAAATAAATAAATAAATAAAATAAAAGTTTACTCTTTGTCACCACTTAAGAGTTCTTATTTTCCCTGAAGTGGAAAAGACTTCTACATTCTGTTGTTCAAGAGTTCAGACCTACAATGTACAAAGGAATGCTTTTTCAATAGCATTTCCCATTTTTATAGAAAACATAAGAATGAGATTTATTAGCACTGTATTTTGTTGCATATCAATTGTAGGGGGCAAGCATTTTCCTAGAGAACATCAAGAATTCCACATAAGCTACAGAAAAGATTAAGGATCTCTACCACATACAGTCCAACATCATACCCGTTTTAGAGAGCATGCCACACACATTCTTTTACTGGTCAGTAAGACAGCTTTTATGCCCAGGTCCAGTTAAACTTACTAAGTTTAGGTACAGGTTGCGTATCCCAAAACTGGTATTTACGTTTGGTAGCCTCATCAATATTCTTCGCTGGGCCTTGGCATGCAGAGAGCAGCTCCATCGCTCTCTGGATGTCCTGAAGCTTCTGCATTGGAATGGCTGGATTCTGCACACAGAAGCAAACAGAAGAGGAAGCTTATTGAGTACGTTTACTTTGAACAAGTTGTACAAACGTGTTCATTTATTTTACTGTTAGATATTCTTTCATATACTCTTCTCATCATGGTTAGTTTAAGTATAACTTTGGATGCAGGAAGGTGGAAACTTAGACAAAGAAAGACAAGCAACTTCACAAAATGCTTAATAGTTTTGAGCAGCGCTTGCATTTAACCTTGAGACTCCAGTGTTTTTAATACAAATACTGCAGCATTAAAGCAGGATACCAGTATCACAATAAAAAGCTTCTTACATTCCCTGCTCACCGCATCCCACCCTGCCCCCTGTCAAATACAACAAAACAGCAAAAAGCAGACCAGCTTAGAGATCTAACAATCTAAAGATACCATTGGTACACACAGAGATGTTTGAAGTTTTACTTTACACGTACAATATAATATTTAAATTCATTATGGTTCAGTATTTCAGGTACACTGTATTTCTACAAATACCCACTTTTTAACCTTAGTTATATTGTATATAACTAGGGTTATATATATAAGGTTATATATAACTGCCTATTAGCTTGCAATTATTATAGTAGGTACCTTTCTGCATTGTATCATATATAGGAGTTAACCATGTTGCCACTAACGCCAACTGTGCCACTCACAACTAAAGATAATTTTAACTGATAGAAGCAGACAGGCATAAAATAAACCAACTTTCCACTTAAAAGTTGAAAAATCTTTATAGAAAATTTATTTGAAAAGTATAAAACATAAGGCTAAGTAAGCATTTCTAAACTACTCTCTTAAACACTCACTTTGATCACTCTGAGTAAGTGTAACTGGAATGAGAACTTTACCTGCATAGGAAAGTACAGAGGAATAATGGTAACAAAATTCTAAATCTAAAGGGATTTTTCTCTGTTTTTAGTCTATTTCTTTGTTATCCCCCAGGTGGTAAGTCCCATTCTAAGGCATACTAACAGTATGTTTGTGCTCAGGTTTTCCCAGACTGCAGTGCAATGAATATATTTGAAGGAATGGTCTCAAATGCATTGGAAAATTTTAAGCAATCCTCCATAGAGATTTCAAGCCAGATTTTTTATTTACTAGTATCTACAGATCACTATTCCTGTATTTCACTTTCTTTCTAGGATTCATGTGTTGAAAAACCACCACAAATTACATGTAATAATGATGTAAAGCTTCCTTTGGATAGGCATCTACCTCTAGTATCCTCAGTCACAAAAGGAGTAAAACTCCCTGCCTGTAGCTCATGCAGGCTGTAATTTTCTATTTTTAATAAAAACTTGTAATCTCTAAACATTATGCAATTTCTTTCATTAATTTAAGTATTGCAAAATTTTACCTGTGAGCATGCTTTAAACACCTGTCATCTGAGTAGCTATGAATTAACATATTGTTGTGGTTTAGCCCCAGCCGGCAACTAAGCACCACGCAGCCGCTCACTCACTCCCCCTCCCCAGTGGGACGGGGGAGAGAATTGGGAAAAAACTCGTGGGTCGAGATAAACACAGTTTAATAAGACAGAAAGAAAGAAGGAAACAACAATGATAATACCAACAAAGGAATGTACAAGAACAAGTGATGCCCAATACAGCGATTGCTCACCATCCCGTGATCGACAGCCCGTCCCCGAGCAGCAATTTCTGCTCCCCGGCCAACTCCAGTTTATGTACTGGGCATGACGTCATATGGTAGGGAATATCTCTTTGGCCACTCTGGGTCAGCTGTCCCGGCTGTGTCCCCTCCCAGCTCCCCGTGCACCCCCAGCCTGCTCGCTGGCAGGCCAGCACAAGAAGCTGGACTGTCCTTGACTGCTCAGCAACAACCCAAAACATCAGCACATTATCAACAGTTTCTCATCCCAAATCCAAAACACAGTCTCACACTGGCTTCTGTGAAGAAAACCAGCTCTATCCTGGCTGAAACCAGGACACATATTTACACACTTTAGAGCAACACAATTGCAGCATAAAAAGCCTACTCTATTTCTATATCTGGATTATAGTGACATAAAAGTTACTTTTCTCAACTAAAAATCAATTTGTTACACACTGACCTGATACAAATAATTCTAATGTCACTAGATAAATTCTGAAATCTTATTAGTACATTATGAAATTATACATAAATATTGACATGCTACAATTTATTTTGTATGTTAAGTCTCTAATGTTTTTTCTACATTGAGAAGAAAACAGAAAATCTAAAAAAAAAGATATTAGATTCTAAAAAGATCTTACTAGCATATGTAAAGTAAAAAGTTCGTTTTCTGGTACTAAATACAATATGGCTAGGGACATCAGGAGGAATCGCCTTTTCTTTCAAAATGTTCAGAGATCAGTCTGGGTAAGAAGTTAACTTTCAACCCTTTTTGTTTTCCTTTAATGGAAAGCAATAAAAACCTACACAGAACTTCACATGAATTAAAAGGAAGACTGATTTTGTCTAATTTTGGTTTAGGGGAAATATCTCCTCACAGCACAAGACAGCACTGTTGTGCAACAGGGCTGGGGTACATAGTACTTTTTTTGCCTCAGTTTGGGTGACAAGAACTGATCTCAGACCTCTGATGTCCCTGAGCCTTGTAGCACAGCCTATGAGACTCCCATTAACCACAGCAGGAGAGAAAGTTAGGGACCACTTAGCAAACTAATCATGCACAGGTCCGGAAGCATCTGAGGGTGCTGAGGGAGATGGCTGATGTTACTGCAACTAACATCTATCAAGTTTAAAAGGTTATAGCAATTGGTGGAGGTTTCTTATAACTGGAAAAAGGGAAATGTCACATCCATCTTCAAGAAGGCAAGGGGGAGGATATTGAGAGCTCAGGGGTCACTACTGTTTGACGATCTGGACGTGACAAAGAGTGCTTTCTCTGCAAGTTCACAGATGATACCTAGTTGGGAAGAATGGTTAGTACACTGGACTGCAGAGCTGCTATTCAAAGCTACTTTGACAGGCTGGAAACAGAAACTTCATGAAGTTTGACAAATGCAAATGCAAAGTCCTGCACCTGAGACAGAAAAAGCCCATGCAGTAGCAGAGGCCAGCATGGACTGGCTAGGAAGCAGCTTTGCAGAAAACAGCTTAGAGGTCCTGGTGGGCAGAGAGCTGAATATGAACCAGCAGTTTGCTGGCCAGCAAAGGACAGCTGCATACTGGGTCGTACCAGTAAAACTGGCCAGCAAGTCTTCCGTTTTATCTGGCATCCGTGAGATCACATCTCACAGTTTTAGGTTCACCATTACAAGGAAAACATTGACACAGTGGAGTGAGTTCAATGAACGGCCACCAAGATGACTGAGGGGCTGACGCACATGACGTACAAGGAGAAGATGAGAGACCTTGGTTTGTTCAGCCTTAAGAAGAGAAGGTTAAGGGAGTAGGAGAAATCTTATTGCTGCCTAATGGGAGGATGTAAAGAAAACCGAGCCAAATCTTTTCAGAGTAGCACAATGATAAGACAAGAAACATCGGACACAAGTTGCAAACCAGCAAAATCCATTTAGTTATAAGAAATTACTATTTTTTTAACCACAAGTGTAGTCAAACACTGGAATAGGTTGCCCACAAAGGTTGTGGAGTCTCCATCCTTGGAGACCAAACAACTTGATCTAGGCCTGAGCAAACCGATCTAGTTGGATCTGCTCTAAGCAGGAGGTTGGTCAACAGACCTCCAGAGGTCCCTTCCAATCTATGTTATTCTATGACTATGTGTGTAGGCCATTGGTGACTACAATAACAACTGATAATATTGCAGATCTGGCAAGCTTCATGGGTGTCAGTTTGAACAGTCTACATCGCTGGGACTTGTCATGGGGAGAGACTGAAGTCTTGTGAGATGGGCAGTGAAGTGTCCTAAAGGTCATCGTAAGCATACAATGCTAACAAGCATTTATTGCTGTGGTTACACTCATGCCAGTGTTCAAAAAGTCTAGTATCACAAGTAAGAGAGGGAGAAGCCAAGGAGACTCACTGTTCTGTTGCTCTCATCTCCAGGCTGGTACACCTGTTTACAAACTCACCTGACCTCAAAATCTTTTTTTCAAAATAATTTTCAATGAATTCTGGAGCCCCACTGAGTATTAACTGATGATTCTGCACATGGTCTTTTAGAGGTAAGGTATACAATGTCACTCTCCTCTGAAATATTTTGTAAACTTCTTTTCAACCAAGAGCAAGCACATGCTAAGCGCCTTTTTTTCTCTAATATATTTCTCATAGCACAAGGAATACAAAATCTAAATATCACTTGAGTGGCAGAGAAAATAAATACACTTCTTCAAACTGATCCAGATCAGCAGTCTAAGATGCTTTCAGAAAATCTAAAGCAGGAAAGGTGTCCAAGACAGGCAGACTCATTTACTTATCAGTGTATACACCTGGAACACAGCAGAGAAGGCAAAAAACGTCAGCCAACGCTGATGCATTTGCAACTAGAGAAAAGTGGAAGCCATGTAAGAATACTAGAATGGTTCAGCTGCCTAGAGCTTGAGAGAAAGACTTAAATAAGAGCTTTTCTTTTATGCCAATAAAAGATAAATTTTTCTAACAAACTGGCTAAACTCGTTGTGACAGTAAAATAATCACAAAGAGTGCCACTTTAAGTATGCAACTTAGAACAAGCACAGGCTTCCACATTTGCAAAATGCATCATGCCAGAGAAATAGTGTGCAAGACTGCAAGGTGCTGTGGACTAAAATCTTGCACATGAAAACAAAAAAGTGAAGTAGCTTCTTTTTAATGCAATTAGACACAACACGTGGAACTATAAGTTTGGTCAGCAGGGAACCAAGGAACCCCCAGGACACCACAGCAATGAACTACATCTTTATGTTAACATTAAAATTGACCTCACTGCAATTGTAAAAGAGTTTGAGGTTACTTGGTTATCGCTTGCAAACAGTCTTCTTTTATTAGCAATTCATGCCACCTGCTTTATAGAAACACAGTAGCAAAACACATGGTGAGATCAGAAAGTACTTAAGATCTGTATACATGTGTCCCCTGTGTCAAATGTGCCCTCCAAAGCAATGGGGGTGACACAGAGGTCTAAAGGGACCACACAAAATCTACCAGTATGTTAATGAGCCGCATTACATGTGAGCCAAAGAACACAACTTTCCTCCCTAGAAGTAGTAGTTTGGGCTCCAATGTACTTGAAAACTCTTACGGGATGAATAGTACTACTAGTACAACAGTGTAACTTTCTCCACATTACAAAAGCAAATATAACTACTTCAACACACTCAATGGTCCACAAACTTTCTTACCATCGTTATAAACGTCCATAAACTTTCTTACCATCATGTTATAAACTTCAGTTCTCAGGCTCAGATTTCTCTTGACATAAAAGCTGTATGTTAAAAAGCCACCACATTGTATTATTCACCGTTCATTCAGAACATTGTAGTCAAAAGCATATAGACAATGCTATTTTATCACAAAGATTGTACATCCCCTCATGTAATTCTGCATTCTTATTTACAGCAGAGGCCTTTCAGATGGCAAGAAGTTTCTTCAGTCTGTACCTCCATGTTAGAGATTACTGCATTTTATGTAAGATGACATGCTGCTTGTTTGCCCAAATGAGACTGGTTAGCACAGCGGGTACACCTTCCCTCCTACTGCTGATGCTCACCATGAGATGGCATTATGCTGTACAAGTTACTGAAACTCCACTAAGACAAGTTAGATGGTGGCTAAACTAAAGGCAATTCATCAGGTACAAAAATCTATTTAAAAGCATTACCACTGCAGACCAAGATTCCCTGCGATGAAGCTGTAACTAGCCTGAGTTCTAACTGCTGGAAAAGACAGACAGAACACCTCCTCCTCTGCTTTTTTCACAGTACACCACCATGGTGGTGATGACAACTCTCCAACTAACTTCACAGAGTCTGCAAACGCCAGGTCTTACCTTGCTTCTGTCTCTATTCAGGACAGTAATCGTTTGCTTAATTCTGACGTGTTAAGGCAGAACTACCAACTCACTTTTCAAAAAGCAACACACAAGTTGAAATTAAATTAGAAAGCAAGCATGAATTACAACAGAACCAGGCTCTCACTTTTGACGGCTGTTGAATTTTAATCTCCTGGGAGTCAGACGCAGAATCTGATTTGGTGCCTCCAGAATTCGGTTTCTCCTTTTTTCTCTTCTGCTTCTTTTTCTTCTTCTTCGCTCCCAAATCCCCTCCAGGACTTCTGCCAGAGATTCAGAGAATGTGCAATGAGAAAAAATCAATACCACCAAGCTTAAAATTAAAAAAAAGTTAAATATGGAAAAACCAGCATTTTAATATGAAAAATCTAACAGCAGTTTGAATATGAAGAAAAGACAGGGGAAAGGAAGGAAGGGGGGAACTGAGAGCATTGATGAAAAACTTCCTGCAGGTGCTTTTAATTTGTTTTATACTCAGACCCCAGCACAACCAGGTGTTGTGACATGCTAGTGTCAAATTGTGACACCACAACAGCCAGTGCTCTTCTCCAGGCTGTTACCTGGCACAAATATGAAATGACCAAATTCAACAGAGTTTAGAGGAACTCTGGCAAGTGCAGGAACTGAGGAAAGTAACCTCCTTGGAAATTCAGTAACTATTAGTGGCCCAATATTTTTTCCCTCTCATGCTCAACCATCAGGCACATCTGAATTTGAGAGGAATCCAAATAAAAACATTCTGTTTTCAGGGAATTTTGTTTCTAACTTAAGCAGTGACCAAAGTCTTGCTGAAATCTCAGTAAGAAGCTACACAAAACTAACCAAATATCCGTGCTTTGAAACAGTAAGTACAATGAGGTCAACTTTAATAAAAAAACCCCCAAAAAAACACCACAACAAAGTATACATTGCACTGGTAGATTCTGATGTATTTTGACTATTGATAATACAACTCCTTTCTTCTTCAAGGAGATTCTAATCTGACAAATAATCAAGATATAGAATCAAGATTAGGTTAGAATTTGCAAAGTGTGGGAGGTGTTGGCAGCTCTCAGACAGAAGGCAAATAGGGAGGCAATGAGTCAGTTAACACTGAATCCTCTTCAAGAGGTTAATCTCCCAGCCAAATCATACGTACACAATGGAGATAGTGGGGCTTGGGTGTTTCTCACTGGAAAAGAAAAAAGTAAATGCAACATAACAACTGTTTATTTTCATTCTGGAGGGAAAAAAAAATTAGATATGATACTGGCAAACCAAAAGAAAGAGAACTTAGAAGAACATAACTCACAAGTTATTAAGATCAACACGTTTGCAAGGGCCGTGTTATTCACTGTAACATGCTCACTTTCACGATTATGATGCTCAGTCTTAGAATCTATACCTTGTCAGAGCTGAAGTCGGCAAGAAAACACCCAAATGTCCAACTGGGAGGCCAAAAGCCTGCAATTAATCAAACATGCAACTGCATAAACACTCATTTTTGTGAGATCACTACTGTTCTCTAGAACAGCCTGTAGTGAAAGATCAGCCGCGACAAGTTCTTAACATTCATGGTTACACTGGGTTAAGTTATGCTCCCAGAGAGAGGTGAGAGAGTTATAAATGCAGCACCCTCTGGGATCAGACCAAGGAGTTACTCAACGGACAACAGTATGGCAGACCAAACACTCACACAGGAGAGAGAAGAGAATTTGTAGTATTTATCAGAAGTCTGCAGAAACAAAAGATGGAGTTGTATAAGTGAGGCAGGAAAAAAATTTTCTGTTGCAGAATGAAGATAGTCCCTGAACACCTAAATGATGCTATTAACAATTTCTATACTTTAAAATAATCAAATTTAAACCTATTTGAAGGCCTGTATATCAAGCTGATCTTGTGTACATAATTTAAACATAGAACAGACCCAGAGGCCTGGCAAGAGGTTAAAAATACGAGTGAAAAACCAAACACGTACAAGACCGATGACTTCGCCACCTTTGGCAAGACAGATAAAAGTGATTTCACCTTTGCTAAGATTCATTTAATGAGGTACACTTCTACTTTCTTGGATTGTCCACAAACTTTCACCTTTTCCTCCAACATCTCACATACAGCAAACAGATGATGCCACTGTCCTTGAGCTGACTCCCAAGGGCTTCTGTGTTGAATGTAAGACTACTGGTAATTTCAGCAAACACGGTTCTTGAACAGACACCCTCAGCAGGCACCGAGCCCCAAGTTGCACCAGTGCA
>NW_010536778.1:0-5269 GCF_000687285.1 Phaethon lepturus | reverse complement strand
CAGCAGGAGCCGGCCCCAGTTACACCACAGGGGAATTCTGCTCCCTGGGATTACCTGAGGGTCAATGTTTTATTTAGTTTGGTGAAATAATGAATGACTGTACTCAAAAAAAAGTTTGGCAGCTATGGAGAAAAAGCAGCTTTGCCAAGCTTTACTAATGTTATTCCCAGTTAGACTGTACTTTTACCAGGACAATCTTATTTTGTTCTTTGACCAGCTCAAGGTCTTTTTCATATAGAAATGCATATTTTTTAGCTGGGAACGAGGGAAGACAGGACTAAATTGCTGTAAAACATAAATGGCATTTAAAACTATTCCCCCCCCCCGCCCCCAGATCTTCCAAAATCCCAGTCCTCAGCTTATGACCTTCAGGTTTAGAGCTTTCATGTTGCCTCTTGCAAAATAAATACTGGTATCTTTGCCTGACAGGTTATCCAGGGACCGTTCAGAACAGTTATTTATGCAGAGTCTCCTGCTTGGGTCAGTCTTTCTTTACTGTTACAGTCCATAGAATGTAAAAAGAGGATTTAAAGAGAGATCCACTTGTCTTTCAACTATTTAGGTATGCCTGCAACCCAGAGATTTGGCAGCAGGCAGCATGCAGAAACTTCTACTAAGTAAACAGGTTTGTCCAATACAAATTACAACCAGAGATACCAAGCAAATTAAGGCAAAACCAAAACATCTCAGGATTTTTTGTCCTTTTCGTACTCTGCCTTGAGAAGAACCGAAAGGCTCTAGAACTGGGAGTGAGAATGGCTGGGAAGTGAGGAACCTCGTTGCTCAGCTTGTAGTAATTACACTGGACATGACAGCACAAAGGATATGCAAAGGTAACAAGATTAAAAGCAAAGACTCCTATTAAAAGCTTTTCTCTTAGCACACAAGAATGTTTAATTAAGAACTGAGTTCTCCTTTGTCTGGTCAGATACACCTATATGATGACACCATGAAATGTATCTCACTCTTAGAAGTTTGAGAGGGGGGGAAAAAAAAGTTTCCTGCTTCTATGAAAGCTGATCTTTAAGCGTGAAATCTCTTTTGCTGAATGACCCTGCTACCGTTGAAGTGACACAACTCAGAGCGCAGGTCCCACGTGGGAAGCAGGAAAAGGATATGCAACCCACGTTGATGCTATGTCTAACTGTCAGGTCAGGAAATCACCTCTTCACAACATCATCAGATCAACACATCTGCCCCAGTCCAGCCCACCACATAGACCACAGCTGGTTATACTAAGAAAAATAGTCAACATTAGACTTGGGGAAGATTTTGACTGTGTCAGTCTAGTAGAGACACGCTAATACCAGGTGCACTTTACTGACAAGAGGGCAGGCCTACACACTGAGGCTGAGGTGTACCTAAGTGTGGTCATGGTCTAAGGTATTTTTAACTGCATCCACAATGACGGTTTTGTCAGTCTTGATGAATAAGAAAGAAGTGAGGCCAGCACAAAAGTGACATGCAAATCAAAATTCAGCTGAGGCAAAAGAAGAGTCAAAAGACCTTGTTCTGCCCCCAGAAGACTTAACCTTGCCACAGAAACAGGCTGTGGATATGACTCCGAGAAAATCACTTAGGCCCACAGTTTTATGATTTTGTCTGCAAGTTACAAATGCAAGCCCATGATCCCACCCACATACCTTTCCACTTATGTACACACATCTGGTGTTTTGCATAAATGTGAAAAAAGACTTTTGCTTCTCCCTGCATGTGTTGTGTTTTGTTTGGTTTGTTTTTTTTTTTTTAAGCTGAAAAATGGGGATACTTACTGCATTTGGGGAGGAGCGTGGCAAAGGCAGAGAAACTTTGTGGAGCTCTGAGCAAAACCATGAAAAGCTGTGGTGGAAGAATCGGGAGGAGTGCGACAGTTACACTACTCAGGTACTCAAACTGCTTTGGCTCCCTTGGTTTTGATTTGACATTATCTTTCCCACTGAATATTTGTCAGTGTTATTTTAATTGCCTTTTTGGACACTAAATTCTGCTGTAGCAGAAACAGCTTTTTGTAATATCAACAACTGTTTTAAATTACATGCAATGGTAATTTTAAGTTAGCAATTTCTCAAATTTAAAACCAAACATGTACTTCAGATGCTTATTTTTACACTGCAAAGGCATAAGCCTGTGTGAGGTTTTTGCCTTTTCTCTCTCTTTAAGTGAGGTTGCAAAACTACATTTCTGAAGTGTTATATATATCTTTTTGATCACAAAACTCAGATCTCATGTATATGGGCAAGATTCCAAAAAATTTCAAACTAGTATTATTTATACTAGGGCTGTCCTTGATTCATAAAGAAAATGAAGGCTTAGATGCAAAGGGCTTTCCATTGCTGTATTAGACTACCACCACTTCAAGAGAATAAGAAGGTCCTGACCAGAAGGGCTTACGTCCTTCAAATCCCACTTACTAACAAACTACCATTACTAACAACCTCTCTGGACGAAGATTTCATTTGCATACATTTCAGCACTTGGAAACACAATTTTTTTGAGCATGAAAACCTACTAGCAATGCCTTAAAACCTAAGCCAACAGATATTCCTCAAAGCTCTGCATGTTTCCTCTGCCTCCCACTTCACGTCTGTAAGGCTGTACTCAAAGATGTCAATCTCGCCTGCTAAAACTGAGCGCTGCCTCCAGTACCTTCAAAATATTTATTTTTTTTAAAGAATAGAAAAGTAGTGCTAGTTATAAAATTGCCATTTAACAATAATCAAAGGGGTATACTACTAAAACATTCAAAGTAAATCATTTGTGAGGGTTGGAGGGAGTTGTTTAAAGGTCATACTTTTTCCCCATCTGTTTACTAAGTGTTCTGTGCTCAAAGCCTTTCTGCCATTGAGTGTAAGGAGCTATTTAGAATTAACTGAGACACCATCCACCTAGGCTCAGCAGGGTGGATTCAGGTGCAATAAATACATTTTTTCTACATACACACCAACAAAACCATTTTGTAAACAACACTTTATTAGGAAACAGAACAAGTACAGCATAAAGCATCTAGCAGGAGCAAGCTGCAGGCACAGAATAGGGGAACAGCAATGAGTCACACAACATACATAATCCTACATCTAAAAAACAGGAGCAGAAACAGAGGACAAAGACATTTGCACAGTTGAGCACTATAAAACGGTATTTTCTGCTGCAGTCATTCAGTGCTTAAGCACGTTAAAAAAAGCCAAATTAAAAAAAAATTCAAAGTCATATATATATGTACACACACACAAACCATGCTTTTTTGGGGTATTACAAGGGCCTATTTTCAAAATGTCAAGAAACAGCTTGAAAGTTAACTTCATTTACAAAGCAATCCTACTAGAGACTGACACGCAACACATACTCTACCTCCTTCTAAAAAAGTGAGAGTTAAAATAGCAAGAGATTAAATACTGATCGACAGCAAGGGAAAGCATTCAGAATTTAGCTCGTCTGTTGACACAGTAATACATCTCAAGTAATAAGACTGATCATAACTTCCTTTGGTATATAAAACCTAATCTAAAACCTAATCTAAAAGCTCAAAGCAAGCTTTCAAGCTACCTCAAAAATTAACACACTATGATAGGGAGAAAAAAATAATTAGGCTCCTATTACCATGGGTTAATCTCCCAGATCAAGAGCAGATCTTTGTGCCTGCTGTAATGTAAGATTTTTCTCTTAATTTGACGGAATTTGAATACTTCAGCCTGCAGACAAATAGTAGCAAACAAGATTGTCAAAGATTACAGGAAAATAAAGTAATTCAGAAGTCTAATATTAGACTTTATGGATCAGAAACATGATAGAAAACTGATACTAATACTTAGAGGCTTTTTCTACTGGAATGATCTACCACTAATTTAATTAAACTTCATATTACTTGGAAGCACTCACTTTCCTATTCAAAGACGAATAAAGCAGCTTCTTTGAAATACTCATTAAAATACATTCAGGATATTCAACAAAAACAAGTTTTGGGGAGAACGGCATACAGCCTGCAGCCATAGCAGTTGTCTCTCAGAGCTCAGTGAGACCCAACTTGGAGTAGAGCAGCAAGCTGTGATTCAGAACACACTGAAGTGCAATTCTTTGTTCCCCGGCTGCTTCTTACACGCTGCTCCTGCACTCGCTGTAACAGCAGCCTGAAGCGTAGCCACAAGTCTAACTACACTGCAGAGGGCAGCTACAGCTCGATCACACACACAAACAGAAGAGAAAACCGGAGTAGGAATAGGGTACGAATGAATTCTAGACGGGCATCACCTGGCTATCAAACAATCTCACCTAGCACATCAGGTTGGCTCCTACGAAGAGCCATAAATAATCATTCTCTTCTCTCAGCGGTGTTACTTTTACACATTTGGGAATCATCAACTGTGGCGTATTTACGCAAACAAAAGTAACAAAAGCCCCAAGATAGTTAAACACTATTTTCTCCCTCTTTAGTATCCCAGATTTGTACTACTATAATTATTTTTGACACAACTATTTTAGCGTGCATTTGATGAATTTAGCAACAGAGCAGCAAGCATCGAAGTTTTCCCCTTTCCTGCCTTTTAGACAAAGCAGTCCTCCTAAGTCTCTTAGGTTTCTCTTGCCACATTTAAGATGCAGAGCTGCTTGTTGCCTAGCAAATCCTAGAGCCAGGAGACGACAAACAGCATACATCCCCAAACATCAAACAGAAATGCTCCCAACCAGATGAATCAGAAGTTCATGAGGAAGATATCTGTGCAGCGGTGCATAGATTAACCTATTTCTATTTTAGGTTACTCCAGCCACTCCTAGTTGCGACAACAAAGCTTTTTCTCTGCAATCACATTTTCCAACCCCGCAGAAAAAAAAAGGGGGGGGGGGATAAAAAAAAAAAAGGGGGGGGGGGGGAAGTAAATTGAAATGAAGTCGATTTTCAAAACACGGTCCTCCCACTTCCCTGCCCCAAAGGCCCCCAGCTGCTGCGCAAGCCAGACCCTTGGCACCTCGTGCAGGCAGGCCAGCGCCGGGGGGGATGCCGGCTGCCCCTCCTGTCAGCTTCCCGAGCAGCTGGAGCCGGCGCCGGGTCCGCGCCGCGGGAAGGTCTCAGGCGCAAGATTAGGGGAGAAGGAACTGCAGCCGGAACAACAGCGCTCGCCCCGGCTCACGCCTTGGTACAAGCCGCGCTCTAACTCTCCACAGCGTGCGCGTTTAGAGGGAATATTTCTTTTGGACAATAGGTGCCATTGAGGAGGAGTGTCTGCAGGACAAACCGACACAGGCGATGCCTGGACAGGTCCCCAGGCCGGGGAAG
>NW_010536777.1:10732-14738 GCF_000687285.1 Phaethon lepturus | reverse complement strand
CGATTTCAACTCTGGCACGTTGAACCTACCTGTAGGTTCAACTCTAGTGAGCATTGTCATGGCACAAGCTCATTGTACATTAGCTATGTTCCACCCGGTCTCAATGCTGTTCTTGGAGGGTAAGTTTCCAAATTGCCCCTCAGCGATTACTCCACACCACCAGTAAAGCAGAGGGCTTAGAGTGACTGCCCACAACTGGGTAACAGATCATCCAAATGTTTCTCTGTCTCTTTGCCTTCATCAGCACGAGGATCATGGTGTTTTCCCATGTTTCTCTACCTGCCCATGCTGATGCTGTTATTGTTTGCCGTCTCTCTAGGGATGGGGGTTTCAGTTGCAGTTCAGACACTGATCCTGAGTGTCCTGCCACAGATTGTGTCTTCATCGGAATGAGGTGCCCCAGCTCCTTCAGACTTCTGGGAAAACAGACAGTGCCTTTTCTGGGGTTGGGAATGTGCCAGCTGTCCCTTCAGAAGACTCCATCTTTTTCTATCTCTCTGTCTTCAAACTTGCGGTCATCAGGGCAGTACAGTAGATGGGAAATAAGCAAACTCTCCACCTCAGGACACTTGACTGTCTCCCTGCAGTACCATGTCAGTTTGTTCTCCACAAAGGTGCAGCTTTCCTACAGCATCTTTTTGACACCCAAGAGCTCCAAACAGAACTTGTGGCGACACTGTGGCTGTGGAAATGCTGCTGGGCATGTGTATGTGGCCAGATGAAATGAGCCCTGCATGTCCTTGGCTGGAGAGAGAGAGTTGACGCCTCACTGAGGTCTGGACACAATACCCCAGCGTGCTTGTTCTGGTCATCTGCACGAGAAGCAACAACCTCTGTGTTACTTTCTGCACCTCTGGGCTGAGAATGAGATAGAGAGCTGCACTTTATATCAGGAAACCCCTGGTCTGTCCAGTTCCTTTCTCAGAGTAACTTCTGAGTATGATCATCCTCCTGCTACAAGAGGCAGCACAGGGCAGCCGGTAATAAGACTGATGGAAAGACCAGCTCTCCCAATGCTGCAATAAGACACAGGGAACCCTTTCATCTCTCAGGACTCCCAGTTCATGTCAAGAACAATGCAGATGTTGAGGATTTTTGCCGCTTCCGTGCTCCTGATGTGATAAAGTCATATAGAATAGAACAGAACAGAATTGAATACAATAAAATATAAACATGAAGGAAGGGTATCACCAAGCCCCTGTGCTACAGCCCACCATCTGAAGCACTGGGTGGGAAGATGCTCAGCAGCCTTCCTCCATGATGGGTCCACCTCATTTCAGGGAGGATGTAGCTAAAACAAACACACAGCTGTTTGTTCCCCCTGCCCCCGCAACAGGATTGGGGAGAGAATCAGGAAAAAGAAAGGTAAAACTTGTGGGCTGAGATAAAGACAATTTAATAGGACAGCGGGGGGACAAACAAAAAAAGACAATAATCATGATAAAAGAATATACAGAACAAGTGATGCACAGCACAGTTGCTCACCACCCACTGACTGATGCCCAGTTAGTTCCTGAGCTGTGGTGACTCCTTGGCCAGCTCCCCCAGTTTATATACTATGATGTCATATGTTGGGATCATTCTGCATGGCTTGACCTTAAGGAGAAGGAGCTGTGGAGTTGAGAAGCTGGTAAACAGCTGGATATCTGCACGGCTTGGCCTTGGGGAGAAGGAGCTGTGGTAAACAGCTAAGAAGAACCAAGGAAAACAGGAACACCTGCAAGTAGCGAATCCTGACTGTGTGAGAGGCGCGTGGACAGCGCGTGATATTTTGTATATAGCCAATTGCAATAATGTGTGTAACAAGCTGTAACCAATTATGAGTGTGTGTGCAGTGACTAAGTGAAAATTATGATATATATTGGAGTCAGACAAGACAATAAACAGCATTGACCTGATCATATTGGTCGTATGCATCGTGTCCGAGACTTCCGCGTCAGTCATATGGTATGGAATATCCCTTTGGCCAGTTTGAGTCAGCTGTCCTGGCTGTGCCCCTTCCCAGTGCACCCCTCGCCTTCTCTCTTGCAAGCCAGCATGGAAAGCTGAACAGTTCTTAACTGCTTAGCAACAACTGAAAACATCAGTCAGTATGTTATCAACATTATTTTCGTCCCAAATCCAAAACACAGCACTGTACCAGCTAGTTGGAAAAAAATTAACTCTGTCCCAGCTGAAACCAGGGCAGATCACACAGTGGTGTTTTAGATATTGCTGAACAGGGTTTGCAGGGTATCAAGAGCAGATGCGAAATCAGATGTTTATGGGGCAAGAATCCTCCTGTGTCTTATGTGACCAGCTGTCGTGAATGGATAATTTAGGCTGCTTACAGAAGCACCATCAAAGATATCAGAAAGAAAGTGACTTTAATATAAATTTGTAAAAGAGCAACTTAACAGAATTCGATGGCAAGGTTCACTCTATTACCTATTCAGCATGGAAAAGGTATACAGAGAGAAACCAAATTACAATTAAATTGGAATGATTCACTCGTGTATCAAATCGAGTTAATGTGTATGTATGTTGAGGAGACAAAGTAGGGGAGACCCTCCCGTTCAGTCACGAGATTCAGAATGGAACAAAAATCCACCCCTAGTCCCAGAATTGGTAAATGGTTTATGGCTAAGGTTAGGTAAGGAAAGTAAAAGAATGCCCTCCCGTTGAGTCACGAGGTTCAGAGTGGACACCCATGCTTTCTAAACTCCTTCTCAGAGAGGAGTCTAAGTGCAGCTGAATCCACTTCTAGTCCCAGACTTGGTCAACAGTTTATGACTAAAGGGATAGAGTATGAGGGATTCTGGTGTAGTGATACAGTCTATGATTTTGTGCTTGGTATAACTTAAAGATGGCAATTTATCTTATACAAAAAATAGCAGCAAATTCACTAATGCTATTGAGATAAATCACAGTATAAAATACTGTAAAACTTAGCAGCATAATCAACCTAAAACTCACTAAGATTCCTTAATCACACACACATACAGGTGTAGAGACAGAGACACATAAAGAGATATAAAGAAAAAGAGATAGATCTGTACAAAGGTACCTATTAAATATCCCACTCGACTCCAGTCAAATATTCACATCGAATGCTTTGCGTTGCTCAATGGGCGCACAGTCGAGCCTCTGAGATGATCACAGTACAAAGGTACCTATTAAATATCCCACTCGACTCCAGTCAAATATTCACATCGAATGCTTTGCGTTGCTCAATGGGCGCACAGTCGAGCCTCTGAGATGATCACAAACTTGAGGGTTCAAGGACTCTGAGAGGCGTCCCACTCAGAGGGAGGTGCTGGTCGCAGCCTGCTGTGGTCCAAGAGAGCTCAAAGGGTCTCACTTAGGACCAGTATTTATAGGACTGGGAGATGATTGACTTTAGGCATCAGTGAGTTTCCACAATCCAGACAGGTGGTTTCTCAATTTTTTTTGCGGTAAGGCTGCCAGGATTGTCTGGAGGTAATTGATTAGTTCTGTTCCTGTTCTGTACCTTGTTTAGGCGATTGGTTGCTGATACACACAGTGCCACTCTCCTCCTTAGCTACGCAAGAGTGCTTGGTACGGTTGAGGGACTTTCAACTACCAAACCCTTTGTTCAGAGGCCAAGGCTTGTCAGGCAACTTGGAGCAGCCCAAGTACAGGGTGAAGAAAAGGGGCAGGGGGAGAGTGCACCACCACACCAGCTAAAGCACTTCAGGTGAACATTTCCTTCACTCAGTTGACTGTAAGGGGAGCCTGGGAGGCACTGCCTCAGACATCTCCCTGAAGCTCAACGCATCCTGCTTTAACCACCTCAAAGTCCATTGTCTGGACTCTGAAGCTCCAACTTGTTGGGTTTGGGTATCACAGGAGATGATTCCCACCTGTGACTATTTAATACCTTCCCAATCTTTGTGGACAGCAAGGATTTTCTCCTTCTGGGGCATTCCCATATCACATGGACTCTTCACCTGGGATTTGTCTCCCCTTGTTTTAGACAACCGCTGCTTGGGTCCTGCCAAGAGCG
>NW_010536777.1:0-10648 GCF_000687285.1 Phaethon lepturus | reverse complement strand
GTGAAAATCTGCTCCCCCATGGACCTCCATGAGCTGCAGGGGATCAGCCTGCCTCACCACGGTCTTCACCACAGGCTGCAGGCAAATGTCTGCTCCAGCTCCTGGAGGGGGAGCACCTCCTCTCCCCTCTTTCTTCACTAACCTTGGTGTCTGCAGGGTTGTTTCTCTCACATATTCTCACTCCTCTCTCCGGCTGCAATTGCTGTGCCTTTTTTTTTTGTCCCTTCTTAAATACGTTATCCCAGAGGTACTACCACCATCACTGATCATCTCAGCTTTGGCCAGCAGCAGGTTTGTCTTGGAGACCTCTGGCATTGGCTCTATGGGACATAGGGGAAGCTTCTATCGGTTTCTCACAGAAGCCACCCCTGCGGTGCCCTCTCCACTACCAAAACCTTGCTACAGAAACCAAATACACCAAGCAAGGTTCAATTGTCTCTGCAGTATTCCCAGTGCTGTCCCAGAAGGCTCTGCACCATTATACACATCCACCCATCTTCAAACTATACGTTAGTGGACACACTATGAACTCTTCTGCAGTACACGATAAAAAACCTTCTGGCTGGTAATAATACATCCAAAGTTCATTTGGATATGGATGAGCTGCCACAGCAAGTGTGCAGATGGTGCCTTTTGTGTCCAGGCCACAGGGGCAGTCATGGGGTTCAAAGGAGCCCTATGCTGCTTGGCACCATTTCTGCTCTGGAGGGGCTAGTGCTGATCAGGGTGTCCATGAGACGTGCCTGCCCTCTTGCCTGCTGCAGCCAGTTGAGAGTTCTCTTCACAACCAGCATTCAGACAGTCCCTTTCACCTGCCTCACCCCTTTTTGACACAGAGAGTTGATGACTGAGACTGGACTCTGATACTCACAAACAAGGCAGAACTGGATGAGGTTGCCAATGCTGAGGGCAGCCATGGCTGCAATAACAATGGCAGAGAAGAAAGACAAACAGCAGAATGACAGCCTTGGACTGAAGGAGAGTAGACTTCAGCTTGTTCTCCTTGGCAGGATCCTGGAGATCCATGGAGCTCTCCTGGGACAGTAAAGCAAAGCCCAGAAATACATGAGTCTGATGTACAGGGACTCAAGCAGGGCCTGGATTGAGGCTGGTGAAGGCTTTGCGTGTCCAAAGAAGGGCAACGAAGCTGGTGAGGGGTCTGGAGCACAAGTATTATGAGGAACCGCTGAGGGAACTGGGGTTGTTCCGTCTGGAGAACAGGACTCTGAGGGGACACCTCATCGCTCTCTACAACTACCTGAAAGGGGGTTGTGGTGAGATGGGTGTTGGTCTCTTCTCCCAAGTAACTAGTGATAGGACAAGAGGAAATGGCCTCAAGTTGCACCAGGGGAGGTTTAGATTGGATGTTAGGAGAAATTTCTTTACGGAGAAAGTGGTCAAGCATTGGAAGAGGCTGCCCAGGGAGTCACCATCCCTGGAAGTGTTCAAAAAATGTGCGGACGTGGCACTTCGGGACATGGTTTAGTGTCGGGCATGGTGGTGTTGGGTTGATGGTGGGACTTGATGATCTTAAAGGTCTTTTCCAGCCTTAATGATTCTGTGATTCTGTGATTCTGTGAAGATGAACAGGAACCACCTGGCTTAGGAGTTGAGACACGAGGATGAAGTGCAGGGGGCGAAATGGGAAACAAGTTTCCCCAGAGGTAGAGTCATGATGTCCTGTGGGTGCAGCAATGGAGCCAGGAAAAGTAAACTTCAGCTGGGGCTGGAAGTAGCAAGGGATGGAGAGAGCAACCAGAAGGCCTTCTGTAAGCTCACTGGCAGCACAAGGAGTCAGATGAGGAAAATGTGATCTCATGGCTCACTGGGACAGGACAAAAACCTGGAGAAGGCTGAGGAACTCACTGCTTTTTTTCCATCCTCTTCTGGTAAGATCTGCGCCCAGGCCTCCCTGTTTCTCAAGCCTTCTACCAGCATCTGTGGTAACAAGGCTGCACCCAGAGTGGAGGAAAATGTCTCTGGGGAGCACTTATACAAGTTGGGCACACACACCCATGGGACCAGAGGGGATGCATCCAAGCATGCTGGAGTATCTGGCTGGTGTCATCACAAGGCTGCTCTCAATCATTGAAATGCCAGGACAAACAGAGTTCTCTGGTGACTGCAAGAAGGCAAACTTTGCAACCATTTTCAAACAAGGCAAGAAAGAGGATCCAGGGAACTACAGGCTGGCCAGCCACATCTCAGTCTCTGGGAAGGTGATGGAGAAAATTCATTCAATTGATTCCCCTGCACACATCCAGGGGCTGTTGCTATCTGAGATGCCCTGGTGAAGTACCTGCATACTGCTTGGAAACATAAGCCAGTGCCTATGGGAACCCTTCTAGAGCATTTTCTGGTTGCCAGTAAAAGTTTTTGCAGACACCTCAGTTGAGACAACTTTCTCTCCATTGACTAGAAAGGGAAGTCTACATAACTTGATTTGACAAAGACATCTGCATTGAGGTGTCTGATGCTGGGGGACACCAGTCTCCTCCCTTTCTCCATTTAAAAAAGGAGTCACTCTTCATTTACCCTGGAGGGAAATTAAAAGAGAGTATTCCTAGGTGATCTAGAGACCTCTTTAAGTACACACTGTAATACAGCTGTGTTGAGATGAGTGAAAATCTGGTCACCCAAAACCAGAGTGTTTCACTAATGTTGGTCACCCTGCTTCCCAGTATCAGGTGAGAGAGCCTATCACCTTAGTGGGTGACTATCCATGCAAAGAGTGAGGAGTGGCATGTTGTTCCTGGGTGAGGAGGGCTTTTAGCACACTGGGATTTCTGCAAGACTTAGAAATAGCTTTTTTTATGCTGCAGGCCTGGTTATGATAGAAATGCTTAGAAAATGTCAATAAAAATGAAACAAAGAAGAAATGAGGAAAGATCTAAAGCAAAGAAAATGTCATAATACAGTTTTCAGCTTTTTAAACTATTTGTATTTATTGCCTCTTAGTTTAGCTTTATTTTCTTTTGATATATCAGTCTTTGGAGGATTTAATGAATTTTTTTTGAATTATGATTTTGAAAGAAAAAAGGATTTCTAGAACTGGGGTGGGATGTAGCTACACAGACAAAGATGTCTTAAGTTACAGGGGCACAGATGCCTGTGGCCAGTGCAGGTGTCCTGGGACCCTCTGTCTGGCAGCTCTCGTGCAGGAGACCTCTTGTCCTGTGTGACAGCAGAGGGAAAGGCATCAGATACAGTGGGGCATAGCGACGAGCGAGGGAAGACAAGCAGTCGACTCAATGTGAGTGATAAAGCAAGCTTCAACTTTATTGCAAAACCCTACACATATTTATACACTGAGTTCTACCTTATGCATACTTGTCTTACAATCATTGGCTTAGCTCTAAAGATTACATTATCATACTCCTCCTACTTGCGGTTGCTGCTACGTGGTCCGGGTTCCATCCTGTTTTTCTTATACAGTGCTTCCTCAAAGTTGTTTATCTGCACAGTGCAAGGTCAGTACGACCTTCTTTTCTCCCTTGTCAGCATAACTTGAAATTTTCCACCGCGGCCTAGTCTGGCTAACTTATGTCAAGATTGAATCACAAGGCTCCTCCATGGAGTCATGACCGCATTCCCTCATCCATTCTCCAACAGGGCATCTACATGTGGCACTCGATGTCCACGGTCAGATAGCTGAGCTCCACCTGCAGAATGGAAGAACTGCTTGCAACTTTTAAAAAACACATGAGCACCTTTTCATCAGCTGAGATGATTGAAAACTTGTAATAAAATGATGAAGTTTTTCCACCATGACAAAATGGGAATTTCTAGGAAGTATATTAATTGCAGGAGAAGAAATAAGTTCCTTCCCTTGTACTCCCATTGCCAGGACTCTGTCTATAATACTATGTATTTAACCTCCCTAGTTTTTCCACCTGTCCAGGTCTAAAGGCATCTTCTCAGCAGACTATCTGGACCTATGTCATTTCCACTAGTCTTTAGTTTTTCTTTCCCCTTACTCCTTGTTCACTCAGACCCTTCTCAACAACCCAGGTTGAAGCTTTGAACTTCAGGTAGTCAGATCAGCAGTCTAATTATCTCTTCAGCCAATGCCTTCAATGTGTTTCTATCCATCATTTCCCAGCTATCTGTCTGAAACATTTCTAGTGAGGTTATCCCGTGTGGATAGTGAATCTCATTGGAGGCAGCTTCAGCTTAGCATACAGTCAAGGAGTGTGGGTTATTGTCTATTAAATTTCACTGTGCTTTTCTTTGGTTTGTTTGCAATGAAGAGAAATTCTGCTGTGCCTGTGTGCAGCCAGGTCTCTAAGGAAGGCAGGCAGGAGATACTGCAGAGGAGCTGTAACCTCCAGTGGAGAAGTCTGATGTAAGGAGAAGTGATGCAAATCCCAGGGGGCCGTTGAGGGAAATGGCAGGGGTGGGGAGGTGAGGAACAAGGTTGTCCATGCAGTATCTGACCTCCAGGAGGAGCTGGTCCTACCCGTCCTGACATGATTAGGAGACCCCCTGCATCAACATTGATTGGAAAATGCTGCAATCATTCTTCTGTAAACTGAAAAAGTAATAAAATAAACTTAAAAATAAAAATCATTTTTTATTAAATGCTCAGTGAATCTTCCCCTTTACGTACACACTGGAGACCTCTACAATTAGCTATCCAAGACTTGAAGATTGAACTAAATAATAGGAAGATACATGGCTTTTTGCATTTTCATGAGCCACATGGAGTATTTGGTGCTGAGACCGTGAGCAACAGACACTGAGAGAGCCTGAAGAAACCACTGAAGAAGTCAATGTCAGAAGCAACCCTTACAGTTTCAAGGAGTGTTAATGGGTCCCACTGAGGGCCATTACCAACAAAGCCTCCCCAGGGGCTGATTAGAGCAGAAAGTTGGAGGCAGTAATGAGAGGTAGGCAAACACAATGTAAAGGTGGCTCTGATGCTTAGTATACTTTAATGTGTTTAAGACATAAGGCCAAGACCTGATCCCAGCCCTTGTGAAGGGAGATCCTGTCCCTCATACATTGCTCAGGGCTCTTCCTGGGGCAGTGCCATGAGGGAATGTGCAATGCCAGGTGCAGGACTATGGTATGATGCTTATTGGGTCTCTCCTGGATGTGGCAGGAGACCATGAGGTCCTGGTTCCATAAGGTTGAAGTTTGTCTTGGTAGGCCTTAGTTGCAGAGGCAGCAAGCATAGGCAAGAGGGAAAAGACCTTGGCTCTATTGGGGTCTTTTAGCCTTGCCAGAGCCTTCAGTTGTCTTTACTACAGGCTGTCAACATCATCCTTTCTTTCCCACCTTGCTCTCCCCTCAGCATCTCACTACCCTTACTAATATAGAATAGACTATTTCAGTTGGAGGGGACCTACAAATATTCACCTAGTCCAGCTGCCTGACCACTTCAGAACTGACCAAATGTTAAAGCATGTTATTAAGGGCATTGTCCAAATGCCTCTTAAACACTGATGGGCTTGGGGTATCAACTACCTCTCTAGGAAGCCTGTTACAGTGTTTGACCATCTCTCAGTGAAGAAATGCTTCCTAATGTCCAGTCTAAACTTCCCCTGCTGCAGCTTTGAACCATTTCCCCGTAACCTATCACTGGATACCAGGGAGAAGAGATCAGCACCTCCCTCTCTGCTTCCCCTCCTCAGGAAGCTGTAGAGAACAATGAGGTCACTCCTCAACCTCCTTTTCTTCGAACTAGACAAACCCAAATTCTTCACCCGCTCGTCATAAAACATGACTTCCAGCCCTTTCACGAGTTTTCTTGCCCTCCTCTGGATGCATTCAACTACCTTAACATTCTTCTTAAATTGTGGGGCCCAAAACTGCACATAGTACTCAAGCTTAGGCCGCACCAATCCTGAATATCTATCCATCCTCCCTGGCTGTTCCTTGAAACACAAAGATATGGGATGGTCCAGACTTCTTCTGTTGCAACCCAACACTGCCCTTGGGGTGACATTTCATTCTCTTCCTGTCCCTTCTTAGCCTCCCAAGCTGCACTTTGTTCCCTTATGTCTTTCTCATGCTGTTTTCCACTATGAAGAAAAGCTCCATCATCTCTGAAACCACTCTTCAAGCATTCTCAGGCTGATCCTTTACTGCGTGGAACCTCCATTGCCTTGGGCCAGAAATGCCTATGTCGCTCAGCTTCTACACACAGGTCATGTGATTAAGGCCCTAAGCCCCATCTTTGCAGACCTCCTCTCAGCACTCTCCACCTCCCTCCAACTCCTACAAAATAGAGAGCTGCACAGAGGGACAAACCTCTGTGTGTGGAGCCACAACAGTGGTGAGTTGCCACATTCTTCCTAATGCAGCCCTGTATGCAGCTGGACTTGTTCATGGTGAGCATGCACCACTGGCTCATATGCCATCCCTCACAATGCTCAGGCCCTTCTCCTTAGGGTCATTGCTCAGTTGGTCAAGTCCTAGCTGGCCCTGATGTATAGGGTTATTCTTCCCCTTGATGCAGGACTGGCCACCTCTCCTTGTAAACATCAAGAGGTTTCTCTTGGCCAAATCCCAGAGTTTCTCAAGGTCCCCCTGGACTAAAGCCCCATTTGGTCAGCTGTTAGTCTGTGTGCTGATGGCTCACCCTGACTGAGCTGTGCCTCACACAATAACAGCATGAGGAGTTTCAGGACACTATAGACAATAAAAGGAGGTATTAGTTTAATTTCTAGCCCAGGTGAGAATTACTGTGACAACCATCTCTTGAACACTAAAGGAGGATGCAAAGCAAGCAAAAACAGGGCCAGTATAGTAAGGGCAAATAAGGGTTGATATGCTAGGCTCTGTTAGTTGAACAATGTATGCTATATAGAACCATAGACAATATGGATCTCTCCAGAAACTGGTCTTAGACCCTCCATTTATGCAGAAGGTGGCCCACATTCTTCTGCTCTCTTCTGCTGTCCCCTCAGCTCTCAGCTGACAGACACAAAAAGGAAGCATACAGAAGGTGGAAGTAAAGATGGATAACCTGAGAGAAATAAGCAAACATTGTCCAAGCATCCAGGGATGAAGTTAGGAGAGCTAAAGCCCAAATGCAGTTGAATCTGGCCAGGGATGTCAAGGACAAAAGAAGTACTTCAATAAGTACATAGGTGACAAAAGGAGGTCTAGGGAAAATGTGGGCCCATTGCTCAACGAGTTGGGGAACCTGCTTACACAGGACATGGAAAAGGCTGAAGTAGTGAATGCCGCCTTTGCCTCAATCTTTACTAGCAAGAATTCCAGGTCCCAGAGAGCAGGAGAAAGGTTGGAGCAAGGAAGATGTACCTTGATGGAAGAGTACCAGGTCAGGGAATACTGACCTGACAGTAAACTGGCCAAACTGGCCATGGACTGGCTATACATAAGTCCTTGGGCCCTGATGGGATGCACCCAGAAATGCTGAGGAAGCTGGCAGGTGTCATTTCAAAGCCACCCTCGATAACCTTTGATCAATGATGGTGACTGGGAGAAGTGCCTGAAGACTGGAGGAAAGCAAATGTCATTCCCGTCTTCAAGAAGGGCAAGAAGGAGAACCAGGGAACAAAAGACTGGTCAGCCTCACCTTGATCACTCAGAAGGTGATGGAGCAGCTAATCCTGGAAACCATTTCCAGGCACTTTAAGGACAAGAAAATAAGCAGGAGTAGTCAACATGGCTACATGCTTACCAACTTGATAAACTTCTACAATGAAGTGACTGGCCTGGTAGATGAGGAGAGAGCAGTGGATATTGTCTACCTGGACTTCAGGAAGGCTTTAAACACTGTTGTCACAGGATCCTCATAGAGAAGCTGTTGATGTGTGGGCTGGATGAGCAGATTGTGAGGTAGATGGAAAACTGGCTGAATGGCAGGACCCAGAGGGTGGTGATCAGCAGTACCCTGAGTCCAGCTGGAGGCCAGCAGATAGTGAGGATCCAGGGATCAATACTGGGTGCTGTCCTGTTAAACATCTTCATTAATGATCTGGATGACAGTGCAGAGAAGCGGCTGATACACTAGAGGGTCGTGGAACCATCCAGAGGGACCTTGACAGCCTGGAGAAACGGGACAAGAGGAAACTCATGAAGTTCAACATGCAGAAGTGCAAAGTCCTTGCCCCTGAGGAAGAGCAGCCCTATCCACCAATATATGCTGGGGGCAGCCAACTGGAAAGCATCTTGGCAGGAAAGGCCCTGGGTGTCCTGGTGTACACCAGGTTGAACATAAGTCAATAATGTGCCCTTGGTACAAAAAGAGCAAATGGTATCCTCGGTTGCATTAGACTAAGTATTGCCAGCAGGTTGAGAGAGGTGATCCTTCCCTTTTATGCAGCACTGGTGAGGCCACCCCTGGAGTATTGAGTCCAGTGCTGGGCTTCCCAGTGCAAGAGAGACATGGACAAACAGAAGGAAGATGAAGGGACTGGAGTACCTCATATATGAGGAAAGGCTGAGAAAGCTGGCACTGTTTAGCCTAGAGAAGAAAAGGCTCAAGGGGAACTTTATTAATGTCTAGAAACACCTGAAGGGAGGGTGCAAAGAGGATGGAGCCAGGCTCTTTTCAATGGTGCTGAGTGACAGGCAATGGCCACACAAGGAAACACAGGAGATTCTCTCTGAACATCAGGAAATGCTTTTTCACTGTGACCAAGCACTGGCAAAGGTTGCGCAGGGAAGTTCTGGGGTCTCCATCCTTGGAGCTATTCAAAAGCTATCTGGCCACGGTTCTGGGCAACTGGCTCTGGGTGGCTCTGAGGAGGGAAGTTGGGCCAGATGATCTCCAGAGGTCCCATTTCAACTTCAACCAATCTGTGATTCTGTAAATCCGGTCCTTAAGGATATAGTGAATGAGTTCATCCTCAAAAGGAGGCTCTGCCCCATGGACACCAGGGGTCAGACTAATACAGGAGTACTAAAGAAATGTTCTCAGAAACATGCCAGGCATTGCAGAATCACAGAATCACAGAAACACAATCTATATGAGGTTTGAAGGCATTTCTGGAGATTGTCTAGTCTGAGCCCCCATGCTCAAGAGGAATCAGGTAAAGCAAGTTGCCCAATACGCTGGCCAGTTCAGGTTTGAAATATTTCCAAGGATGGAGAGTCCACAACTTCTTGGGGCAACCTGTTTAAGTGATCAATCACCCTCACAGTAAAAAGGTGCTTTCTTGTGTCCAGACAGAACATTCAGTGTTTCACTTTGTGCCCATTGCCTCTTGTTTTGTCAATGGACACCACTTAAAAGACCCCGGCTCTGTCTTCTTTACATCTTCAAGAATTTGTAGACATTGATGAGATCTCCCTTGAGCCTTCTTGTCTCCAGGGTGAACATTCCCAGGTCTCTCAGAGAGCTCTAGAGAGATGCTCTAGTCCCTTAATAATCTTCATTGGCCCTAAGATGGACTTGCTGCAGCAAGTCCATGTCTTTCTCATAATGGGGAGCCCTGCACTGGGCACAACACTCCAGAAGTGGTCTCACCAGTGCTGAGTGGAGGGGAAGGCTAACTGCCCTCCACCCCCGGTGACACTTTTCCTAATGCGACACAGGAGGCTGAAGGACTTCTTTGCCACGAGCATGCACTGCTGGCTCATGTTCAGCTTGTTGTCCACCTGGACCACAAAGTCTTTTCCATATAAAGCTGCTTTCCAGTCAGTCAGACACCAGTGTTTACAGGTGCAGAGCTGGCAGATATTTAAGGTCGCTTTCCATAGAGCACAAGAGCTCTTGATCCCCACATGTAAGAAATCAGGAAAGGAAGGCTGTTGGGATCACCCTGCATGGCTCGACCTTAAGGAGAAGGAGCTGTGGCACTGAGAATCTGGTAAACAGCTGGATATCTGCACGGCTCGGCCTTGAGGAGAAGGAGCTTTGGTAAACACCTAAGAAGCAGTAAAGGAATACAGGAACACCTGCAAGCAGCGAATCCTGACTGTGTGAGAGGCACATGGACAGCATGTGATATTTTGTATATAGCCAATTGCAATACTGTGTGTAACAAGTTGTAACCAATCATGAGTGTGTGTGTGCAGTGGCTAAGCAAAAATTATGACATATATTGGAGTCAGACAAGACAATAAACGGCTTCGGAATGTAACTCTCATAGAGATGTGAAGTCCATCCTTCTCCCGCAACTGGTGACCCCGACGTGATACGATCTCTGGGATCTCATTGTTGAACACTGGTCAAGCGCAGAGGACGCCACGGGAGAACCCAGTTGGAAGAATTGCAGTCAGCGGGACTGATGCAAGGAAAAAGAAAAAGGAACACATTGCAACGGAGAAGCACCCAGCGAGGTGAGGTGAGCAACCGGGGTGGTATGGGGCAGAACTCATCACATGAAGAAGGGGCAATAATCAGACTCCTGCTGCACATGCTCTCTAAGAGAGGACTGAAATATGATGAATATACACTTAGAAGGCTTCTAATTTGGAGCCGAAAGAAAAGGTACCCCCCCGATCCGTCTGTGGCGTTTAAGGCAGAGACGTGGGAGGAGATAGGAAAAATGTTATGGGAACATATTGAGAAAACTGCCGCAGAGTTAGTGACGGCGTGGACGTTGATATTAACCACATTAAAAACCTTAAAGGCAGAGAGAAATGCTGCAGCTGATATGGAGGAGGCTGTTAAACCGCCTTCAACCAATCCCTTTTTAACCAAGTCAGAGGGTCCAGGACCTTCAGC
>NW_010536776.1:0-52145 GCF_000687285.1 Phaethon lepturus | reverse complement strand
CCCTTCCCTTCCCTTCCCTTCCCTTCATCTTTACTTGGGTAAGGGATGTAACGAAGACATTCTCTCTAAATCACCACGCATCAATTGGATGGTGCATGTTAGCGATACGTCTGAAAGGGGCATGATGCCAGTCTTTCTGTCCTTACTAGTGATACATGCAGATGCTGTTTTTATTAGTGTAAAAGTTAGAAGGTTAATTTCAGGCCAATAAATAGATTTTTCTAATAATATTATCTGAAATAATAAATTGAAGTACATTTATTTTTTCAATCCGTTGGAGCTCCTCTGACTGTCCCTCTTGTCTAGGTTTCTGTCTGCTTCACCTGGGAATGGTGAAGTCCATGAGTCATGCCCAGGTGTCATGGGAGTTCACTCACCACTTCACAGGTTAGGGACATTCTTGGTAACTTTTCACAGAGCACGTCAAAACATTCATTTAACATACACTCTCAAATTTAGTACGGATGTGCAAGCAATAAATAGGACTTCGAGATGGTTGGGAAGTCCCCAGAGATCACAGATATGCCAATTACTTCACACTATGCTTTTTAAGAAGTGATCTCTGGGTTACCTATTGCTGTGTAAGGGGACCAGTCTTGCAACTTTATTTTCTACTGTACAACGTGACAGAAACATATGTCCCACGGGTTTTAATAGCATGATTTACTGTATTTGTGAAAGAAGGTATTTCACAAGTGTGTGATGTTAGAATTCCAAAGATGCGACCGGGAAATAAAAGATAAAACAAGCTTTTGAATTGAAAAAATAAAAAACACTGAAATGAAACACTTCAGACTCAATGACCAACCTGAATACTCTTATGTTCTTATATATTATCGATAGTTTTGTTAATAATTTTATGTGTTTTGCCAATTATTATCAAAGGCTTCTTTTAAAATATTTGTAGTATATTAACCTACATGTCTTTAAAATGCTAAACATTCTTAATACTGTGTGATGTTGAATGAGTTGCGTTTGCTATTTGATTGCAGTTTGATGCAACTGACAGCAATTTTAAGTATCTAGCTACATATTAATAGAAATATGACACGCATTATCATATTTTTCCTCTAAAATTATTAGCATTGTGATAGATCGGGATACCATTTTACATACCAATTAGACTTAACATAAACCAGGCTAATAATGTGCACTTGTGAGCAAATCTTTTGTTCCAGACTGAGGCAGAGCAGCTGAGCTGGAAACCAGGCAGACAAATGATGGAGTTATGGAGGAAAATCCCTTCTCCTTCAGCAGTGAAGTATCTGTTATCTTAAGTTCCCTATTAATATGAAAGTTTCTACCCTCTGTCAGAGGAAATGCCTATTGTGAGCACTAGTCGAGAGTCACAGTTGTATTTAAGTGTCTGCTTCCTGTCAAAACTGCTCAAAGTATTAAGGATTACTTGTGATACCTTGGCTTGTGAGGGGTTTTGAGGAGGGATGTCATACCTAACTTTATCAACATTCATTTATACTGCAGCCACTTAAGTTGCATAGAGTTCTTTCTGGAATAAATTGGTAAATACGTATCTCTAGATGACAGTGATGAGCACTTTTTTTTCCCCCCCCAATTAATTGCTTGGTACTATTAAGTAACAACATCAGCCTATTCCCTGAGTCCTTCCAAGGATGTCACACAGGCCAGGACTGATAGACTTTTGTGAAAGCCATATTACTCCAGTTCTGTTCACTTTCTACGTTTCAACAGCTATGTCACAAACTTGCCAGAAGCTATGCGAAGTAACTTGTCTCCCGCCACCGAACACACTTTTTTCAGAAAACAATCAACAAGTTCTCAAAATTACATTCCACTTCAATGATTTCTGAAATTACAATTGCATTTTAAGAAGTGAGCATGCTTCTTGTTTTGGCACCTGGGACCATACATACAAGGCTGACCTCTACGAGCTCTTCCCCATGCATCAGAATGCCACTAGCTCTTCCCCCATACTGTTGGTTTATTTATTAAACTTTGGTAGGCTATCTGTTCAGACTTATTGGTAATTCTTATCTGACCAAGAAGATTACTGACAGGTTCATCCATTTTAAAAGGAGACTAGAATGGATTTCTCATTTGGCTGTCAGTCCGTGTTCTGCATTTGTCAGAAAAAAGTTGAAGCTCGCTCTTCATTTGTCAAGTCTGTCTTTCTCATCATACACAGTGGGTCAGATTACAACTCATCTCAAGTATTTAGAGCAAATATGTTGTGGGCAATAAGAATAGGATTGCTTGACTTTGAAAGACATGTACAGTAGCTCATAACAAGTGCTACAGGACACCATTGGCAGGTTCAAGCCAATAAAATAGAACAGCAAAATGTAGCAGACTCCTGCCCCACTCACAGGTACACAAGCTTTCTCTGCTGTGCATCTAAAAAACTATCATCAGGATTTTCTTAAGAAAGCAGTTACTGCATGGTTTTTTTTTTTTATTTTGGTGAGGTTTTTAATTTTTTGGCATCCCAAGGATATTTATTAGTCAGAAGAGAACAATTTTTTTTCTTTTTTTTTTTTTTATGAAAGCAATTCCTTAACTTCTAGGATAAAGTTAGATTTTGAATAGGGTAAGAAATGTCCTAGAACTCAACAGACTGGGTGTCAAGGAGCAGCAAGAAGCAGCAGCTCCCTCAGGGTCAGGGAACAAGGAACCGAGGGGGATAACTCCTTCCAAGATTGTACCGCTCATCCCACAACACTCAATTGAGGTGAACAAAACAGGCCTAGAAAACATGGTTTATGTTCAACCAAGGGTCCAGATCATCAGTCAAGTTTACTGTGAAATCAACCCGCAAGTCAGGGACAGAATCAAGTCCAGTGACCGCTGGGTAGGTCCATCATGACAGAGCAGGTCTGAGATTACGCTGGAAAATCAGCCTGCAGATCAGAACCATCCATGGCCAGGCATAACCGTGGCCGAGCTCAAGACCAGCACTCTTACAGCATAGCCAAAAAAGACTGAGGGCACTGGGCTGAGCCTCTGTGTCCATGGGCAGTGGTGTGGGTCGAAGCCCCAGGTGAGGCTGGTTACTGCCAGTAAGGCTTATTAATGCATTCAGAGCCAAGAGGTGGTGGTGAAGTGATGCTGCAAGTAACAAAAGAAGTATCTCTGCTTGCTGCTTTGTGTGCTTTTGTGGTAGCAGGAGGGGCCAAAAACAAACAAAAAAAAAAAAGTGAAGGAGATGCAAACTAGGTGTGTAGTGATAAGCCAGTCTGGAAATAAGAAAAATGTGATGAGGGGGAGGGCGGAATACAAACTAGAAAAAAATGAAACAAAAATAACCTAAGAGGTGTGAGAACTGGAAGGAGAAAATAAAGGAATGCACAAAAAAGTAATGTAATGAGAATAAAGGGGGTTGTCATGAAAACAATAAAGTTATAGAATACTAATTTTTTTATGGAAATAAGGGAAAAGGCTGCAGTATAAGTGTTTATTTTTAACTATTTTGGGGGCAGCTGGAGCTTCGCCATTATGACTGTGCCAAAAAAGGAAAAGCAGATTTTGCTAAGTCATTATATTCCATCTTTTTATTCTCTCCTTCAGGTTGCCTTCATTTTTTCTGTTAGTTCTTGCTCTCCTCCTTGGTGCAAGGGTCTCTAATTTCCGTGGATGTCTGTAGGGCTTCCTGTGAAGAAGGCTATTTTTCCTTTCGTTTCTACCTTCTGTTCTTCTAACTTCTGTGCCCTGAGCTGTGCCAAGAATTTCCTGTGGCCAAACCAGGATGAGGTCCATAGCTGACTGCATTTTGCTCTCTCCTTACTTAGGTGTGTGTTTGGCTCACTACTCTGTAAGGAAGGGACTACTGACTTATAGCAAATCAGACTTTGAACGTACTGGCAGTGATGTGAGTGTGGTTTTACACCAGGAGAACTTAGAACAGTGCATCGGTAATTGTCGCTAGTAATTTCTCAACCCATGTACTCAACTTAAAATGCTTCTTTCTGCTTAATGATGCCACTTCCCATTTCATGCATCTTCATCCCTTCCATCACCAGTTGTCCTGATGTTTTTCTGTCAGCTCAGATTTCCTGTCTCTCATTTTCCTCCTGCTTCATAATCATAGATTTAGGCACAATTCTCATTGACCTTGACAACCTTGGACCAATGAGCCATTTCACAAAATGAGAATCAATTGCAATATCATTTTATACTTCCACATTCAGAAGTATATTTTAGGATAAGTGTAAACTCTTATTACTCTGTTGTGTTAAAATATCTGACAGCACCTTAATACTTTACATCATTGTACCTTTTTAGTATTTCATGATCTAAATCAAATTGACAAACAGAATTTTAGGAAAAAATAGAAAATGTATCAAGTCCTTTACAACAGAACAAATTATTTCTAGCTCTGATCGCAGATTCTTTTTGCGCTGGATTTCACATCCTGCTTTCAAAATAATTGAACCACAGCGTGAACAAAAATATTAATTAGCAGGACAAGTGAAGTGAAAACATGAAACAGAAAAATATCTCAATGGAACATACATATTACTTAATGCTTGCACACTTACATCATGTCCATTACATGGACAGCCACTTCTGACTAAATTTGAAGAGAGATGGCTATCTGTGAATTAATCAGTGTCAAACTCTGCTGTATTAAGTCTAGTTTACCCTTATGCTTCGAAATCTGCCCCATAATCTAACTAAGTCCCACTCCTATATTCAAATTAATGCATGATCTGACAGATTTGGTAATCTCAGGTACCACAATTAATTTCTCCTTTCAGAAAATAATGCATGAAGAACCAGATTCCTGGAATTGACCTAAAAAGTTTAAATCAACTCTCATGTAAAGGTTGTCAGGAAAAAAATGCATTTTTATTTTTAAACTGACATGTAGAAGCTGTGTTACTATTTCTGGTATGTGATAACAAGAACAGACAGGACGTAGTCCTTTAGTGTGGAAATGGGAGGCACATACTCAAGTTACTTTGATTTTAATAATAAGAAATTATATTTATTATTTGAAATTGTTAAATATTGAGTACACAGGGAATTTGCCAAATGGTTGAATTAGTGTATGTATTTGTATTATTTGATTATGTCCACAAGGAAGGAGCAGATTCTTTCTGTGAATAATTTGAATCTTCCGTATTTGTGCTTCAACCAACAATGAAAATTGCTTTTGTTTTCCACCTGACATATCAAATTCCATCAATATTTCAAGAATCTTTCCATCCTGAGCCCCATTGCACATGCACCTTTGTCCACCAGTCTGACCTTCTTCAGAAGGTTTTTGCTGGCACTCGGTGACAATTATTTTCACCTGTGACTCCGCAGCACAAACGTGCCTGAGGCAGATGAACCAAAAGTCCCGTGTCCTTTGAGATGGGGACTGCCCTGCATCATTTAGGAGTGCTTCCACGAGTCTCATTCACAGAAATACAGGCTTCCAGCCATGTCCCAGGCTTCTTCCACTGTAGCCCTGAGCCAGCGGCTTCTCCCAGTCCCAACGTGCCGGTGGGAGTAGCAGCCACCAGCAGCACCAGCAGCAGTGAGCACTCCCTAATTTGCTTCAAGCAGGATCAGCTGGGGTACTGTAAGCTGCTTAAATGCATTTTCCCCTCTGGTGAGGCAGAGCCTGCTCCTATGAACTTTTCCACCTGTGGGTTACCAGCTGTAGCAACTTCAGAGAGGGAGGCATTGCTACACCGGGGGGGTTAGCAAGGGGCAGTTCCCCCCTCCTCTGGCAAAGAGGGGTCTAAAGATGAAGGTTGCTTGTGAGTGAATGCACGCTGGCGCAGTGCACTTGTGCGGACTCATGGATAGGATGAGGTGGCTCCTACTCCTCTTACCTTGGGTTCTACTAGGGCTCCTGAGCCTGCCCTGTGAGATTTTGGCACCCAGATTCAGAGATGGTAAGGAGCAGGAAGCTCAACACAGCTTCAAAACCACCACAAAGATAAACCATAATCAGCATTTCATCTACCAAATTTGATAAAACTTTAAAAATTTAATTACCATTCTAGTTTGCGTTCAGGCCTTGCTCAGCACGTGGTAGTGGTATTTTTTCCCCTTGCTCTGTGTGGGGTAATAAACAGGAGAGGTTAGCTATGTCCTTTCTTTGGGAAAGTCAGTGGTGGGGAAACATCAAAAGTTCCTGAGCATGCATGCCACTTCAGGCTTGGATTGCACAGAGTGGCAGTTTCTTATCTAGAAGAACCCTTTGTGGAGTTTCTGAATATTTGCATGAAAACTACTGGGGGGGGGGCAAGTCATGAGGAAGTAATAGTGAAAACTTGATTTGAAGGTTTTCTTAAGACACAATTTTTCCGTGGAGTTTCTATGCCTTTCAGTTTCCCATAGGAAATGTATTAATGGTATCAATAGAACGAGTAGTATTTGAGGTGAAGCTCTTTTACCGCTTTAAAACACTACCACCACCAAACAGCATAGAGACCAATTCAGAATAATTTCAGGGGGGAAAAAATGTAATAAAAATGCAACAGTTCTACTGTTACAGAGTTTGTAGGGAGCCTTAGAAGTTTCTGGTATGAACTGGTCACCAGGCTATTGCTTTCTGCAGAAATCCGTAACATACTGTGCCGGTCTGTTGGAACTTGGATGCGGCGCGAAACATTTCTTTGTCGAAGTCCTTGGCTCAGAGTGACTGAGGGGCAGCACGTGGTGCCAGAGATAAAGGAGATTTTAAATAAGTGCCCACCGGCAGTGAAACTGCAGAGCAGCACTTCTCCCCATCTCTGTAAGTGGGGGGCTGTGAGGAAGAAGGCAGGTGGAGGAAGCTCTCTTTTCTACACAGATTCAGCAGGTTCTGAAGCAGCGAATGTTCTTCATAGTTTTCAGATACACCAGACAGAGGAGGCAGGCTATGAAACTGTATTGCAGAAATATGAGGAGTATTGTGTTCCATGTGAAAAAGTATGGATACATATATAGAGGGATGTATTTTAGCAGAGATCACATGAAGGAGAGAAAAACAGAGGACTTTTTGACTGATGTAAGACTGAAGAGCCAGGCTTGCAATTTTGAGTACCTGTATCTTGGATAAGAAAAGAGATCTTGAAAAGAGGAGGCACAGAATTAAGCTATGATTAAAGCAAATAGAATTTACCAAGCAAAAGAAGCAATGTAATACAAGCCTTTAACTCGTGGATGGTGTGCAGTCTGGGCGTGACAGAAAATCCAAAACATTAAAGGAACACAGAGGGTTTAGCTAGAAAGGCATGAAAAGCTCAAAGAGAGAGTTCACAAATAAATGCCACAGGAGCAGCACAAGCTGAAAGCAAATGGGACATTTCTTATTCCTAACTGCAATATTGGAGAGCAATTAATGAGCTGTCAGAAACAGTTACGTCCCAACTGAAAGAAAAGCCATAGGTAGCAGAAGGTAAGGAAGTGAAATACAAGGCTTAAGGAAGGAGAATTGTGCCACTAAGTGAATTTGTTTTCTGAACATGTGTGTAAATGAATTCATGAAGGTACAGGTTTTAATAGTACAAGGGAAACTTAATATGCCTTCCTGTATTAAAAAAAGCTGATCCCTCAATCAATAACTGAGGTGGTTAGGAGAGATATCCCACATGCCCTGTAATATCTTTGTACAGCAGCAAACTGCTTCCCCTCCCTTTTTTTTTTTTTGTCTTTTTTTTGTGACCCTGAGTTGGTTTGATATGGGCTGGTGGCCTTTGGCATAGGCTTGGGAATCACTGGATAATTGCTGTGGCTGAGGTGGGGATGTTCCTGCTTCAGCAAGTAGGAAGCCCGAGGAGGGGGCACAGAGCTGGGCAGTAGGAAGGACAAATCAAGGCCAGGAGGTGAGCAAGGTCATTGCAAGGGAAGCTTTCGTGGCTCCTGCCACCTCCACATCAGTACCTTTACCTGGATCCCCCTCTTGGGACCGTGGGCACAGCCAGGGCTGCTTCTCCCCTTCCGCACGTCCATGCCATGCTCCCTTCCTCCTCTGATTTTCAGAAGGATGGGGGGCCTAGGAAGAGAGGGGATATTTATAGCTACTTCAATGTACAGGTAATAGCATAAGGTCTAGACCTTCTTAGTCAGAGAGTCATTGTTTTCCTTTGCAGAATTAGTGTTATTCACTACTTTCAATGCTGTTTTCCAGGTGTTTTACAAACAAATGTATTAATCAGGAGTAGGATTTTATAAATAGCGGGATAACAAAATCTGTGAAGAAGTCAAAACTGTAAAATATTTTTTAATGCAATCTGAAATCAAGTTTCAAACCTATGGCCACCACAAAAGGAGTCAACGCCAGAACAATAGCAAGATGGGAGTGAAGGTACATATGGATATCAGCTACCGAGCACTAGACCTAGTCTTCCATCCTGTATTGATGTCACAGGATGGACTCGGTACCTAAGCAGATGTGGGGATACCACACTAGTTTGTAGAACATGCAGCCACCACAGGTCAGGAGAGAACAGACATTCCTCAGGCAGTGACCTGTACCCAGGAGGGATGCGGACCGCAGGCCTTCCTCTTACAAACGGGTAAGTGGAAACTGAGCAGGCTTGTCCTTCAACCTGCCTGTGCGCAGACGCGAGCCAGTCCTGTGGTCAACATTATAGCAAGTCAGTGGAAGACACAGTCATGAAGTTGAGGAGCCAAGAGACAGCACATACTTAACTGGGAGGCATCACTGCTGGAGAGTTATTTGTAGCGAACAAAAACAGTAGGACACAATGTTGTGGGGAGCACAACTTGCAAGGGTTGGGACCATTTTTCAGGTCATTAACCTCAAGAATAGCTTTAATTAATAATTCTGTGCTGATTTCATTTAGAAAATGCCAGAATCTCCCAGCAAACTTGCACTGCTGCTTTAAAAAAAGCCTGAAATCTTGTTAGGCTGCCTGAGGAAGACAGACAGATCAAGGCAGAAAGCAGGTCTCCCCTTGCGTAGGGGAGCACCTAGGATACTGACCTAAAATAACAAACTGACGATCTGCATAATAAAGGCAATCCAAACGCCAGTTCTGACTCATTACTCTCACGTCATATTTAGCATAGTTGCAACTTGAGGTATTTTTAAAGAGCAATTTTTTCCCATTTGGATTCTCACTGCTGGATGGAGGGTGAGGTCCCACTGTCCGCGAGGTCCCCTTGTCTTCTTCCAGGATGAAGGGTAATGGGCCCAAACTGAAACACAGGAAAATCCTCCTGAACATCAGAAAACACTTTTTTTTTCATGTGAGGGTGGCTGAACACCGGAAGAGGGTGCCAGGAGGGATTGTGTAGTCTCTGTCTTTGGAGATATTCAAAAGCCATTTGGGCATAGTCCTGGGCCGCCGACTTTAGGTGGCCCCGCTTGAGTGGGCGGCTTGGACTAGATGACCTCCAGAGGGCCCTTCCAACCTCAGGGGTTCTGTGATTCTGTATTTTTCCCTTGGGGCTTTCTTTTCGAGATGGCTGTTGATGTATATGAAGCTAGCACAAACGTTTCCAAGGTGTCTACATTTCTGTCAGATTTGGTTGCTACTGGTTGGTGCATTCAAAAGTTAGTAAGGTAAACCACAAGAGGTTCCTGTGGAGGAGACAACCATAACAGAGTGTGATGATTATAAAGTGGCAACACTTAGGAAACCAGGTTAGTAGACAACCAAAGACAGAATTTGCATTAACCCAAGCAATGTGGCACTCCTAATTTCCTCCCTATGCCCTTGTCTGGTTACTCATGTCTTACATGAGTCAGAAAGCCTGAGGTCAAGTTAGAAATGGAGCATGTATCTCCAGAGTTCATCACTTCATCTAAGCTGGGAGAAGTGCTTCTTACTTCTGGCACTGCTGTGCCACTGCTGTGAATCATGGTGGGTTTTTTAAAAATAAATTGTATTCAGACTCAAGATAATTATCTTATAGCTGCAACTGTTTTTTCAAAATGATGATTCAAGCATGTTGTAACCCACATAGGTATTTTCCCCAAACTACCTCAGCTCCTTCAGTTTATACACCTCAGTCAAGTGTAAAATTAAACAAAACCAGGAAGAAAATAATGCTCGAAGAAAATAATGCTCAAAGAAAGAAAAACACATCCAGAAACATAAATCATTGTATTGTCTTTAATGCATTGTAGTCAAAGGCTGAGAAGTGGAAAACAGAAATCATATTCCCTTTTGTGAAAGCTCCACTACTGGCAGAGGTGAAACTAATAAGGCTGGTAAATCTTTATGATAAATATTTAATAAAACTTCATAGGTGTATGATTTACCGCATTATCATTCCTTGAAGAAAGGAAATAACTAAGACCCTATACTTGCAAAGACTATGCATTTCCTTTAATATTGCAAACCACAAGTCTCCCCACTGGTCACAATTGTGGGTGTAAAATGGAATTTTCTTTTATTTTTTTGTTGACTGTAACCCAACATTTAACCCCAGTCCTTCCTAACCTAAAATGCTGAAAAATTCTGAAAATTTCCTCAAATTAGAAAGAAAACCAAGAAATTCCTGAAGACAATAGATGCTTTTTTGGAATGTGACGAAGTTTCTTGGTGGAGATGACAGCTCACTTGAAAGTCATGAATCTCAGAGCAGTCAGAGTTCATGAAGTCAGCACAGGGCCTCATTCCTATTTTAATAGATCTTCCCCATGCACTAGAATGTCATTTGCATAGATAATATCACTTTATTCATTTGATATGTATATAAACCAATACTTTTTTTTCACATAATTAAAGAAATCAGTGAGCATATTTATTAAAAGAACAAAACACAAGGTGCTGGATCGCTAATTAAAGATTTTAGAAGTTGCTGGTCTAAGCTTCATTAAGGTTTTTATGAAAAAGAAAAACGCTTCTGGTGTTATACAGCTCCGCAGAAAAACTTTGATATACATGTTAGCACCAATTTATGGGTAGGTTTTAGGTGTCTGTATATTTTAAGGAATATTTCATATGCTTTTTTGGAGAGGAGAGCATACTTAAAAAACTAACAAGGAATTTTGCATGGAAGGAGAGATCATTTGGTACCTTTTCAAAACAGTCTGCTTAAAAGAGACAGCTCTCACTAGAGAGAGCTCACATGAATTTGCCAAAACCGCAGTGATTCATGGAAATGGCCTCTATTGCTTTTTTACCATACCACTCATTTCCATGGATCGATTTATTGATGGGTTTGAGCCCATTAATAACTACATTTGAAAACTGCTGCCTCGTGTGTATTCTCATCATATGTCTTAAGTAGGGCTGAGCTCACGCAGAAAGACAGGGTTTGTCACGGTCCTGAACAGCCAAAATGCTGTAGGGTTTGGAAAGTAAAAAATTCTATATAGAAAAAGAATAAATGCAACTTACTGCTTTTTTATCCCAATGTTGATGGGGAACAAGACTCTGTATTCTGTTACAACCTTGAGATACTGTGAGAGAAAAATATGGGTACTATAAAAACAATGTGAAGTGACATTTTCTCCCAACTTCCACAAAAAATATACTGGTTGTGCAGTAAATATACTAGGTGTGTAATAGCTAGGTGGGACAATAACTTGTACAGTATTCATCTGCTGTTAAAGAAAAGCCTATTTTTGTCCTACAGAATGGTGAAACTGTTCAAGAGTAGTTCATCTATGTGAAAATACGACCCAGGAAGGTCTACCAAGCAAGGTCGGTACGTCCTAAAATGATTTATTAAATAAATCCAGCCCTAGGGAGGCTAAGGTGCTGACAGCTACTTTAAGGAGCACATCAGGTCTCTTTGCCCAAGCCTTCCGAAACAGCATAGGATGGCACGGGGCATGAGTAAGGAGCAAGTCCTTTCCCCGTGTTTAACTGGGGGGTGACACCACCCCTGGCCTATTCCAGACAGTTCTGCACATCATACACATACATATGGCACAAAGAAGGAAACTGAAAAGGTACAAAAGAAATCTTCCAGAAATTTTCCTGGTGGAAGATGTTGAAACTCCAGGCCTAGGTTCTTAAGGGAATACCAAATTAGTTGGGATCTTGACTGCTCTTTTCCCTTTTTCCTGAAGTTTCTGTTAGAAAATGAGTTCCTTTTGCTCCTCTATGGATTTTTCTTCAGCTGTTAAAACTCACATCCTAAGCTTAAAAGTAAATGTCAGTCTATGCTGGCATTTGTGACAAGGCAGCAAGTTTGGAACAATGATCCATAAAGTTCCTTTTAGCGTTCTTTTCCTATTTTAAAGCAAACCTTCCCCGGGAATTATGATGAAGCAGCGGAGGGCTGCATTCAGCAGCAGGGAGTCACTAATGACCGTTTCTGTCCTCACCAGTAAATAGCACGGCAGTTAACGGAAATTACTTTTGAGTATTTCTCAAGACAGCTGAATGAAGAAACCAGCCAAAGACACATTTAAATCTCCTCTCCCTTAATTAACATGCATCTGGCAAATATATAACACTGTAAATACCATATTATCTCTGATACTGTAAAAGAAGAACAGTGAGTGGATTGATACTGATACAGATAGGGAGATAAATTAGCTTGATAGATGATCTCCTGGTGTTTGTCACTCCCAACCACCGTAATTACAACTACATTTGAATACTTGGCAGTGTGCACATCACAGTTTAAAGTAAATAGTTTAAAATATATGAGTCTGAAGTAACCCTTCAAGCAGCATATTCCAAGAGAGACAGAGAAAGGAAAAGAGAGATTTGATGCACTCACCAAAAATCAGTTTGTTTTAAAATAGGGAAAGCAATGAGAAAGTGTCCCAAAGTTTTCCTTCTCCCTTCCTCTTTTCATTTGCCTCTTTTTTTTTTAAAACCATTTTCTTCTCTCTGTAAGAGTTGATTTCTAAGGCAGATCCTCAGTAGATTCAGAGAAAATGAATTCTTTACAGCTTTTTTGGTTAAGCACCCATAAAACTGAAACCTCTGAAATCACCAGTCACTTTTGGAAACATAGGCCTATGACTGCTTAACATAAAAGACCTTCAAACATGACCTTCAGTGCAGTGTAAAACTGCATTGATTTTCCAGTCCAACATTGCTGAAATGCCCTGGGCTTTAAGAGAATTAAGTATGCTGCAAAGTAAAGCTGGGATGGTGCCATTTTTGGAAGACTGTACTGCGGGTTTTAGTTCAGGCATGTTGTGAGGAACTGAGCTGGAAACTTACTGCTGGCATGGGGCTCACAGCAGCGTGACAATCAACTCTGTGTTGTCGGAAGAAGTCCTGAGAAAAGGAAGGACTTGACTTGAAAAAGCACTGAGCATTCCCAAATCACGTGAAAGTTGCCTGTAGATGGTTTTGGATGGACATTGGACTGCCTGAGGAACGAAAACTCTGAGATGGCACCAAACAAGACTGCAGGTAACCCCGATCAATAATAGACTATTTAGGAGAAAGAACAGATGGCTTACATGCAAATAGTTTTGAACACTCCTGTGCTCTTTGTGGACCAGAAAGGATGTGAAAAAAAATCAGCTTCTATTTGATGGTTGGTTAAAGACAATTTTTCTTTTGTCTACCAAACTACTCTTGGCAGAGAAGTCCCTCTACCCTTTATGCATGTGTAGTGTCCAGCAAAATGGAAACAAGATCTCTAGACCTTGGTGTTGTGGGACTGAGGGTAGATCTGAGGAGCATGTTGGCAGGTACAAGGTGATGACAAAGACTGATGGCTCTGAGACCTGCTCCCAAGTCTTCCTCCTGAAGTTCAGGTAATGCCTTCCTCTGGCTACAGATCCTACAGAAACGCCTCTGAACTTCCCCTTTCTACTGCCATGCTATAAATGCCTTGCTATTCCTGCACAAGCAACGCTGCCATACTGATGATCCAGTTGACCTCCAAGCCCCAACGTGACCAAATCGTTGTCTGGGGCATAGGATGAGTGCGTGAACATCTTTTGGTGCCCGTGTCTGTGGGACTGGCAATACCATTCCCACTGTATTTTCCCAATTGCAATAACACATTCCTGGTGATGTGCTGTTTTCTTCTACCTTATGCGACCTAAAACTCCTTTATGCCCTCTGCTGGGTTTTTTTGCCCTTCTCTTCAATACAGAAGCTACAGCTTAAGTCATCTCCATTAAAATAACAGTCTTCTAGCCTATCTCTTCCTCTAGCTGATGTCAGAACCTGTGTAGGCAGGGTTTTTTGCACAGGATTTGCCATGCATTCACTTTTGAGTATGGAATCAAGCCCCTGACAGATCAAGATATCCTCTTGGAAAAGGGAAGGCCAATAATCAGCACTCTGGGGCAATTCATGCGACTGTCTGACCCATAGCTGAAGACCCTGTGGCCCTCAGTGTTCCTAGCTCCTTAGTAGCCTTCCTGGTTTGTTTCCCCAAATTCACATGAGAGTTTGGGTTGCTAAGGAGGCCAGGCACTTAGCAGGTCAGTGCTCTCTGAACTTCCAGGTTTCTGGCTCTCCACCATTTTGCCAGAAGGTTAGCAAGGCAGGTCTTCTCTAGCAGTCTGGCTGGCGTGCTACAGCTGACATGGGAATGCAAGATCTTACAGAGGTCCTCTTCACACTGCCTGCCAGGAAGTCTTCAGAGAAAACAAAGAAACAAAAGGTTGAGACCTAGCTCCCGGTAGGAAGCTCAAGGCAACAAAAATCAGCTCCTGCCTAAAATACAAGTTACCTGGACATGCTCCTTTAGAAACACCTCACTTGAGGAAGCAGTTAAGCAGCAGTGACCAAAGTATTGGTAGTGTGGGAACTATCGCAGCGCCCTCACCACCACAGGGCTTAGCTGCATCGTCCCACTGCTGGAAATGCACATTTCTGACAGACACTTCAGCTTTCCTGCATTAAGTGGGATAACTCTACCACCACCTCCTGCACCAAGACTGCGTCGTTGTCGCCGTGTAGTTCCAAGTTGAGCCCAGACAGAGGAAAACAGAATTTCTATCTAAAAAGCAATGCATTGACACTGTTTTCAGGATTTCTTTTGTTCCTAGTTTCCTTAAAAGTCTCATTTGCATTGTTTTTAACTCTGCTGACTAGAGGTTTTTCATCATGTTCCTTTTTTCTCCTTTTATACATGGTCTATAGCTCTTAGTTTCTAACTTATATTATTTATATTCATTTCATTCTGGTCATAGAACCATACTGTTTCACTTAAAGGCTTACTTTCGCTAAGTAAATGCTTATTTCATAAATATTAAACAGAGGAATGAACAGTTTTCTCATCAAAATCTTATTATAAGCACTATGTTGAGAGTTTACCCCACGTTTATACACATTTTAAAATAATGAACCACAGTCAGAACAGCTTGAGTAGTTATGATATATTCCCTCTGTCCCATTTTTAAAATACATATACATACATATATAAAGTAAATAAAATTTTGTACCTGCTTTTCTCCCTGACTAGGTTGCTTTTTAGGCAGTGTGAATATTTTTCCAGTTTTTTGGACTGTGGATTTTGAATACGTTTTCCAGTCATCTCTCAGATGCTTCTGTTTGTATTTTTTCTCTCGACTGATTTCTTTCATAATTATTTTCAGCATTCCTAAGTTGGCCCTATTAAAGCACCAAGTCTAGAACATACTGGCTACACAGTTTTATATTTGATTCTCTTTCCACATAACAAATGTAAATCAGTCTCCCTCGTTTCCATTGAATTAGGCACCACTAGCCTCATAATCAAGCACTTTCTGTGGTACACAATGCCCCAGGTCAAACACACTTACAGATCAGGAAATATTCGTCTACAGTTTTACAAGTTCCAGGGGTAGAAGTGTAGTTTTTGCTGAAATATCTGTCAGTCGGCGAGAAAGCCCCCATGATAATTAATTTCCTCTCACTGCGTGTTACTAAAGAGTACTTTTGGAGCTCACCCTGCCTTGAGATTTGATGGAAGGAAGAACATGCCCACTATATCCATATTGTGATTTTCCTGTTGGAATGATGGTATATGACTATTTAAGACCTTTGGTCTCAGGTCCCGGGCCTGTCCCAGGCTTACTTGGGAGTAACGAATGATCAAGAACACTTTTCTTCCGTTGCTTTTGCTGCTTCATTCACAGAATCACAGAATCACTAGGTTGGAAAGGACCTCCAAGATCATCAAGTCTTTCCTTCTAATACATAAAGTTTTTAAACATTTGATTAATATGCCCCCTTCCACCCACTTTCAGTGAGTAAGTTGAAGTATGTGCTCAATAAACAAGCAGTCTGAGCATCTCTTGCCTTTTACCCATACATTGGCATATACAGAGTTTTCATCAGTATTTAGATTTTGAACCAAATAGGAGCTGATTCTTCCATCTCCTCTTGTTGCCCATTTACCATCCCTGGCTGTAACTAGGCTTTTCTCCTGAACATCAGTTTCCCCTGTGCCAAACAGATTGTCCAGACTGCTCGGTTGCCTGTGCTCACAGAAGAGAAAACAATGTGCCCCAAACCCCCTACTTTCCCATATATAAAAATCTGTTAAAATGTATGACTGTGCTGTTTTTTCCCCCAAAAAAGTCATAACATAGAAAGAATGTTTGTACATATCTATATTGCTTCTACAAACCTGCATACATGTGGAGCTCTAGATCTCTATTTCTTGTGCTTCCCAAATTTGTGTTCCCTCCTTATAATTTATGTGCCTGACGAACAGGGTGATTATTGTATGCAAAAAGTGCCCAATGAGCTTCTAGAACCGAGTGAACTGAGTATTACGTACACATTGAGGACACCAAACAGTATTACCTACACATTTAGGCACACATTTAGGACACCGAATCCATGTATTTCTTAGAAAACATGGTGTTTTTTGTTTAGGCTTATTTAATTAAAATTTCCTTCAAACTGTTTACACAATGTCTTCCTAACTGTAAGGAAGTCAGAGAGAATGGATAATGAAGACCAGAGACACATACAGCTTCCCTCTATGTTGACAAAATGTTAAGCTAAAACTAATTTCATTTGCAATAGCATGATACTGTCTCTGTTCATGAAAGCACCTTTATCATTTGGCATTTCTGTGTTTCCTAATAAAATAAAGATCCTTGCAAAATTCCAATTACTGACGCTTGAAAGATTTTCATAGCCCAGCTCAGATAGATTAGCATTGATGATTTTTAAAATATTAAGCATTAGTAATGAAATGATGTAACATCTTGCAGTCTGGGGCTTTCTTGTGGGATGTTATTTCAAAATGTATATAAAAACAGTAAACTCTTAACAGTACTAAAATGAGATTTTGGTGACAATTTTACAATACATTTCAATCTTAATATTTATAAAATATACATTTACTCAATAAAAATAAGTCTCTAGGAACTGCAGTGTGGTTCGGTGGCCAGGATGCAGACCTATGAGTCAGAAGTTTGTGTTCTATTTCTGGACGTGCCAGAAGGCTTTTTCTACAGTTATCGCCGTCTGTATTTGTCCTTTTTTTCTCACTCTCTTTTGTCATATATTTGGAAACTCACAAGAAAGACAAGAAATTATTTTAGAGAGAGGGTGTCACCATCCATTTTGGGTTGTATCCTGACACTTGGAGAAAGTAGTACAAATTGTCTCAGTACTTTCAAATCTTGAATTATTCCTTTTTGAATCCTGTTCGTTCACCTCTATCCACATAGAATAAAGATATCAGTGAATAGAAACCCAAGACCTTGACTAGAGATACAATATTTATGAAGATATTTAACCAAAATACAGAAAATTACCAGTTTTCCTCATGCAATTCTTCTACTTCATTGGCAATTTGGACAAAATCAATCAGTTAATAAACCGGTTAGACTTTAGATGAGGTTTTCTTAAACCTGAGAGGCAAATACTGGGATTTAGGTTTTCCTGCTGGCTCCTGTACCTTCAGCAACTGCTTCATGCCGTCAAATTTTTTTAAGCCAGTAAGATTCCAGTAACTGATGGTACAGTATTTCAAGTGAGAATCTAAGAAAATCTTCTATTCACAAGTCTCGTATTATAATAAACATGTTTTCATCGCTAGTTTAGAAAGAGATAAATTTGTATCTATTCTTATTCCAGGGTAGAACGAGCTGCTGAAAACTCCAGTAAATTCAATTAAATTCTGTCAGGGATTTTTACAAAGTAGTATTCATTCACCATAAAGAAAGTCATATGATTATGATTTTTAAATGGGATATCTGCTGGCAGGGGAACAAAAATCAAAACATCAGCTAAAAGCAATAAACTGCATGGTGCTAAACTGAAAAAAATATCTCTATGACATCACAACAATGAAATATCTTTTCAATGATGCCAACACAATGAGAACAACAATGTTATACCCACTGTTGCATGAAATAACACAATTTATTGAGGCAATTTGTCTTCAATCTGTGTTCTATGAATAATATATCAATAAAAAAATGGGCATAGGCAGCATAGCTTCAGTTAGATTTTCGAAATTTCAAACATCTATATTGGGACAGAAGAACCAGACAGGAATAATTTACAGTGAGACATTCGAATACCTTGGTTTACTTTTGGTACCCTAACCTTCGTATGCAGCATTATTTTCAAGTTGTTAGTTCTAAAATCAAGCTCAGTTACATAGAGTTGTGCATGGGAAGGATGAGCAGAGCCAATTTACATAATCTTTCAGGATTTTGCTTCTCTAAATAACCAACTCACAAATATTCACACTAGAAGTAAGCTTTCCAATGTAAAATGTTAGATTTACCACCTGTGTTCCACATGACTAGGTTTTCTTTTCCATTTTTAATTGTTATTTTGATGTGTAACTGGACCTGATGTCTACTGTCCAATTTAAAATTAACACATGCTCCATTTATATTCAAGGTACTACTCAAGTTGCTGGACCTAATTCTTCCACTAGAAAATAGTGATGCTATTATAATAATGATCTTGATTGTAGCTGAATCCTTTTCTTTCTGGAGAATGTGTACACTCCTATTCTTATCAGTCCATTTTATTCTTGTTTACAGCCTTTTGGAAAATGATTTTGTTTTTCACAAATACAGCAACTCTGTTCAAAAGCAGGTTACTGTTCTGGTCTGCATTTGCTTCCACACTATTGTTTACTCTGCATATTAAAATGTGTTACCATTCCTTGCTGTGGCACTACTCAGCTTCACGAAAATATGGAATTTTTGTCTGGACCTTTCCCCGTTTACTCCTGCAGTTGTAGGCGCTCTAAATACACCAGATTCCTTAGTTGCTCCAACTATTCTTCTATCCCCTTTCCTTCTGTTTTTCTGTTTTCAGGTACCAGTTGTTGTTCTCCAGCGGTAGGTAATGAACATTTTCTGTTGAAGCCCGTGGATAAGATTTCTCCATAATCTTAGAGCTAAAGCTAAAAAGCAAAGAGTGGGAGTGAGACTTCTGGTAGGATTCTCCATGGATGCCAAGCCCAAGCTCTAAATGCCTGCTTTGTCAAATACCTCCGTCTTCCTGATGGAAGATACACAGTACTGAGAACACAGTGGTCTGAATCGGTATCTTCAGCCTCATATTCCTTCACAATAGGTCCCAGCTTTTAGTTTCGGGACAGTTTTAGGCAGTTCATTCCCTGATGGTGTCTTTTGGGCCACTTGGGTCCTTTCTGGCCCATTCTGATTTGCTATTTGTAGGTTTAGAGTGCAGCTTTTTGTCTTTCTTCCCTCCTTTGGAGACATATCTGAGAAGGCTGCCTATTTCTCCTGCTGATCTACCTCTACTTAGTAATTGCTGCAGTAAGTGGGTAGGTAACATCTTCCAAAGAGACACTTGCCTTTTGCACCCTTGTTTTGCTATTCTTTTTACATTCACTGTCTTATGGATGAAAAAGCTTTAACTCGTGTTACCTTTTATCACATAATCTGTTTCATTTTCTCATGGTTAATAAAAATTTTCTATACTCTCATTAGCAATGGTGACTACATAAGAGACTCTCAAATTCCTACTGAACTGTATGAAAGTACTTTATGCAATTATTGTAACCATTCCCTGAAATTCTGTGGCACCAAGCAGGGATCTGAATTTTTTTCTCTGGGTTTTGAAGTTTTGTTTTTTAAAAATTTTAGCACAGCTTTTGTAAGGGCAATTCACTGTGGGTACCCCAGATACTGAAGCGTTTAAAACCATATCCTTTAGCAGAACATCAGAAACACTCTTAAATCATATTGTGATCCATTATTTGTCACTACCTCACTTGGTATGCCATATTTAGCAGATATTGATTTTACATGTGAGGAGCAATTGAAACAGCACAGAAGTAGCGCTTAGAGTGCTATTTCTGGATAAGGGAAAAAATAATTCCGAAACAATGCGTAATATTTTCCAGTGTAAACAAACCAGTTAATGCCAGCTTTTACACAGATCTGAAGTTTCCTTTAATATGTCTGAATTACAAGCAGAGTTTCCAGCTTCGGTGTCCTCCTCTCTTTAGTCATTTATTGTTACAAGCTTTTCTTTAATGTGAAATTTTTTAACTGTCCACAGCACTTCACCTTGTTTTTTTTTTTTTTTATGGCATTTTTCTGTTTCCTGGGGAATTTAGGTTTTCCTGTGAATGTCTACAATTTCCCCCTGTCTCTGTTTTTTTCTCTTTAACTTTTGAGTACCACTTTTCTTAATCTCCTACAGCGTAAATTATTTCAGGAATACATAATATACATGAATACAAATTGTTACCATACCGCTGGGTTTCGGTGTGGACATGCTGATTCTCTGAAGATAACCCATGCTAAAAGTTATGTTCGGCAGTGCAAGAGTTAAGAAGTCCAATTCTGTGCTTATAGCAGCATTTAAAATGTGTATTTAAAAGGAAAAATATTTGCAGCAAGGGATAAATTAACATTTAAAGGTAATTACTTATTTGTATTTTTACAGTAACCTTTCTAATGAATAGATGCCACAATAAATTACATTTATTTTAAAAAAGAGTCAAACTACTCTTCATAGTGGGATAATGGATGCCTTTAATGACAAGTCATATAACATGTGCATTCACAAATGAATATTCATGCTGCAAACGTTCACAGATACTGATAATATTTCACTTATTCTGTGAGGAAGCAAAGTAATCATGTACCACATCTAGTGAATAATCAAAGAGCAAGTAGATCAGAGACTACTCAGGGGATGAAATTTTTTCAGATAAATCAGTTGTTAAACAATTACAACTAATGAGCATATTCATAAAAATCAGGCTATTCATTGATAATACATCAAGTGACTAAAAATCTATGTTTGATGGCTACATTATTTGCTATGAATAGTTCATCCATCTTCAACTGTGAAGCTTTAATTTTTCTTTTTAAGTGTGAACAAATATGGCTGAAATTATCTCCGAAATCTGGAAAAACTGAGCTTTCTTCCTTTTTGTGCCAACAGGTTTCCTACTTGACTTGGAACAAACCATTTATAGTCAGAACCTGCTGTACACGTTTACAGTGACCAAGATCCCTCCACTATTTTGATATTGGTTTTGGTAGTGGAGTCCAGGAGTGTGTGATAACCCTTTGATAGCTGTGCAGGAAGGTGGGCTTGAGTTTCTTCAGTTGCCTGAGCAACTGGCATGCAAGCTGTCTGCTCGAGCTTACCTGGGGCCTTACCCACTCTTGTCTGCTCCATATTGTCCCAAGTAGCCTCACCCTCGGAGAGGTTTTTTCCTCCTGTCCCCTAGCATTACAGGGATCTCATTTTTCTGGTGAGATGCTGAGTGGGATGGTACGGGAGGAGGTCCAAGCCTGCTGGGACACCATTTAAAGCCTGGGTGACGAGTGTCATTTTGAGCATGGCTGGTGCCGTGTGTCTTTTGACATATGCCTCTCAGACTTGAGGCATACCCCAGCCCTGCACCTAAGCTCCCTTGCTTGAAGAGCCAGCTGACACACGCTAGATTACAAATCCGCAGGTAAGCAGTGTGGGTGCTCAGCTGGTTGGGTCTCCGGTTTGTCTTCTGGCCCCAAATTAAAACGGTAGCACTGGTGCGTCCTTAAATCCCAGCTTCAGCTGGAAGTTGTATCATGTTGCCTTAACATGACTTTTCAGAACCATGATCTTGTCCTCAGTTTCGTCTGGCTTCTGTTACGTGTCAGCTAGAGAGCCAGCCTAAGAACCAGCTCCGTGAGCTTCCCAGCTGCGCTGCTGCCAGCCTGCCTGCCACTCGCGCTGAAAACGTCCCTGCGAGCCCGCCCTTTGCACAGAAAATTAGTGGTGGACTGGGTGTAGCTAAGTTCTTTGAAGCCCTGGAGCCAATTTGCAGCAGGGAGCGAAAACAGACAAGGCTAGCAGGAGAACAGGACCATCTGGGACCACACATAGGCTTGGACTGAGAATCGCGGGTTGAGGAGAAATTAATTAATTGAATTCTCTGGCCGTGGGAGTGGGATTCTCTCTTCTCCTGTGTGAAGTGCGGCAAACGGTTGCCAGCTGGGGGTCACTCCCTTTCTCAGATCCTGCTTCAGCCCGTGGGGTCTGGTTTGCAGAGGTGCTGAATGTTTGTTATTGCAGCTGAAACAGTGGTTCTTGTTTCTGAACGTCTGCAGAGCTAGCCAACAGACACCGGCCTCTGTCAGGAGGACGGCATGTTTAGTACGGGGTCGAAGGCAGGATCTGTGAAGGAGGTGAGGGTCCAGAACTGGAAATAAGCTCATCTGAACTGGAAGCGGCATACAAAAAGCACAGTGCACTGGAGCCGCTGTGGTTGGATACACCGCATGGTACGGAATACAGAAATAATTGACACAGGAGTTTGCAAGACTCATAGCAAGGAGCCTGAACAGAGCTATTGTCTTGTGGGGTTGGACTGTATGACAAAATACTAACGAACACAATAAAAGTCTTTGAGACAAGGGGGAAGGGGGATGAGGGTTATGACGAGGTTCGTGTGTTCGGCTCCTAAGCATGGTGTGTCTTAGCAGATGTGTTTGTGGGAAGAATAACTAAAAGCGTAAATTAAGTGAAAATGGAACAAGATATAACCTAATTCTGCTGAAGAAGCCTCACGGTATACTGACTTCATACCTTTCTTTGTCAGGGAATTAATTTTACAGATTAGAGATACTAAGATATTTCTTAGTCTGTCTTGTCTTCAGCCTTCACATAGGAATCTATTAGTTAAACTGTAGAAGATGCAGTTTTTATAGAAGAGTTATAAGATTAGTAAACAAAAAAATAGAGAAGGAGCTCCAGATTGTGCTGAAAGAGCATCTCTCTGGCTGTAGAGTGATTACTCCTCAAAGATCAGTCTTGAGACAGAACTCATTAAATATTTTTATTAATGACCTTGATACCAAAAATGGCAGTGTGCTAAATGTACTGATAAGAAGCAGTTGTGAGGCACTGACAATATTCAAGAAGAGTTAGAATATCATTCAGGGTACACTTCAGAATATCACTGACAACTAGAGTGGCACAAATACGGTTCAGTACAGTAGCTGGAAATGGGTTTAGGGATGAATAACACAAATTTCATCAATAAATTTGGAATTTGTCTACTCTTAGAAATTGATGAGGATAAAGAAACCAGGAGTATGAGTCTATTATGGGAATATATGAGACATCAGTGTGACATACATAGCCTCAAAAATATATATGAAAGCTTAAGATGTAGCATCTCCAGTACAGAAAGGAAAGTATTAGTGCTAATGTGTGAAATCTTGTCTGCAATATTTTGTTCTATTCTGGATGGTTATGTTTAATGAAGATGAATTCAGACTTGAAGAGGTGCAGAGCAGGAGAATTAAAATGAATGGGCAATGGAAAGCTTTACTTAGAGGAGAGAGATTAGAAGAGCATAGTTCATTTAATTTAGAATACGGTTTCGTAAAAATAAAAAAGAGGACATGCTTGCTTGCTGTCTGTCAGTAAATCAATTAACATGGGATGTGAAAAATATTGGCACAATGGAAAAGTGTATAAACTAAATGTGGTTAAGTTTGGTCTGGAAGTTAAAGGAGGTCTGGAACACACAATATTTAATTTTTGTCTGGAGTTTGATCTAGATGTAGTAGTAGTTAGTTCTAGTTTAAATGAAAGGCATCTGGCCCGTAAGATCCCATCCCTTTGTTCCTGTGGGAAGACATTAGACATGAAATGCTGAGGGACACCTAGTTTGGAGCTGGGCTTCAAGATAAAGTCTGGAGAGACAGGGACTGCTCTTGGGGCTTAAAAGGGCTATCGCTATGAGGTGCTGGTGAGGCTAAGTAATAGAAGCAGGTGCATGGATAGAGGCAACAACACATAAGAGAAATGGCTGGGATGAGGAATGAAGAAGAGGAGAAGGTGGAGGGCCAGAGCCTGGAAGTCTAGAGAAAGACTGAGATGAGACTGAGGAGACTGGTTGTACGCAGAGGATGTGGGTAAGCAGCCTGAAGAAAGAAAAGGGCTGTAAACAAGGAACTAGAGGTGGGAAAGAAACAGGGAGCAAGACAGACATAACGGACTAGGGCCAGCATAGACCAGTTCTCCTCAGAGCCCAGAAAGGAACTAGCAGTTCCTGAGTCCTGCCGTTACGCTGTTGACACAAAATGCCTGTGAAACCTCATGTTGCTTCATGCTGTACTGCAGGTCTACATCTAATACAACTTATCACCCTTAATCCCAGAGATACAGCTGGGAGTCCTCGTTATCCTTTCCCAACTGGTGAACCCAACAACTGCCTCTACAATGCTCACAATTAAAAACATCTATCTGGGTGATACTAAAAACCAACAAAAAACTAACAGGAGAGTCTCATTAGAAAGTAACACTAGAAACCCTGTAGTGGCATACTGAATAGTTGTTTCAGTCACTCTGAAGTCAAGATGTTCTGAAAAAGTTCTAGAGGTTGGGGAAAACCTGATCTAAAAAAATAACTCTCAGTGCATTTTGGTCCAGTTAAAGAACTGTGGAACGTATAATTTTGTTTTTAACTTAATAGTAATTATATTAGTTCAGGATAAGACTTTTCCTTCAAAACTAAGAGAGTTGGGCATTCTGGTCCTATTTAGTTTTCCACCACTAAAAGGATCTAGGTTTTATTTGCAATATTTAATGTTTAGATTTCCTTAGCACTACACTGTGCCCTTAGTTTGGGACTCCTAAAATAAATTTAATTAAAAACTGCACCGTTTTCATAGGGTAGTTAAGTTCTATAGGTGATCCAAAATGGATGAAGACTGGGAAAGAATAAGGCTAGCCGCAATTTAGTTCAGGATTGTGTTCAGAAAACACAAACCTACTGCAACATAAACTGAGATTAAAATATAAAAACCAAGTAATTGGAGGGATAAAAAGATGCTGTAAAAATTCTGAACATTTGGCTCTTACTGCATTTTTATTCACCGCTTTAAAAAAACATTTGAGACATGGAAGGAGGTTTATTTTTTTCCACAGGGAAGGCAATATCAGCAGGTTAGTAAATCTTCCTAAATTCCAGCATGACTATAAATAGCCACAAGAGAATTACTGAATATCTCCAGCAAAATGATGACAGTTTATCATACGTCAGCATCTACCTTCCTTATATCTACTGTCTTGTAAAGAAACACAGACGTTTTAGCCAGGGAAAAAATGACAAATTACTTGATGGGCATTTGTCCTTCATCCAACAAGGCAATTTGTGCTGGTAACAGGCAAAAAGGAAATAACATTTTTAAAATCTAAAGAAACTATAACACTTGTGCTCAAGCAGACCAGGTTCTGATATTAAGAATCAACTTTATGTATTAATTCTCCTTTGAAGTTATTTAATCCTTTTTATAATCTGACTAGGACTTGACATCTTGCATAGAGGGTGTATTTTAAAATAATTTCATTTTAGTTCTACTTCTATTGTTGCACTGTTGCCTACCATTTTAGTAATCTCCACATACTTCTATGAGACAGTTTTAATTTTTTCTAAATGATTACCTGGAGCAGATCGGGAATATCTAGTTGCTATAGGTATCCATACTGCCTTTTTGTGTCTAGAGAAACCTTACGGATGTCCCCATTTTACTGAAAAAGGCTTTACCTGTTATCTTTTTTCTTCAAACTTATCTTCATTTTGGAGAGAGACACTCTTTTGATACTGCTGGATCCAGAGGGCACGCCGTACTCTTGTGTTTCTCCTGGACACCTACTCTCATGCAGTCTTGCCGGAAAGCTTTTTCAGCCTCTGATTAAAGCGAAGTAAAACTCAAAGGATCAAAGGGCAAATCAAAACCGTTGCTGCTTTGATGCGCACTAAAGGGAGACGCACAACAGACGTCTGTCGTGAGGCTTAGCACAGAAAGGAATGAAGTGTGATCGTGCGGTACTGAAGGATAACAGACTACCACAGGGTGCCCAGGGTACTGCTTATTATTAAAGGTAGTTACCAAAGGTGGGATATCAGTGAGTACAAGCGATATCCTAAAGAGTAGCACAAACGTAACTTGAGGCACAATCCTGCAGATACATAAACGAACTTATTAAATCAGGCCTTAAATATGGGGGGAGGGAAAGGGTTAAGAAACCACAGAGACATCTGATCTTTTTCTTTTCTTTTGGAATTTATCTTTCATGCTTCTCTCATCTCAAGATTAAGTGTAGGAAATAAAGGTGCAACTGCCTGGCAAGGAGACACGCACATACGAGCTCTTGTCCAGGGGATGCAGGTAGTAATAGTAATGATATACGGGGAGGGCTCGCTCTGTGGGTTTGCAAAGGAAATATAAAACCCCTGGGAAACTTAGACTTGCACTTTGCTTGCTAGCCCATATCTTCATTAGTGTGTCCTGTGCTAAGCAGCTAGAATCTATTTAGTTGCTTTCAGCCTGAAAGCTGAATATGAATTTGAGTACGATTTTTGCAAGTAGCTTTCCCTGCCCTGCGTATTTATACCTGTGTACTAAATCCATATTGCGTGGCAATGCTCTGTAATGCAGAATTGCTTGGGTCCTTCCCTGTCCTTATTTTGCATTTTCATAGCTACAGTATTCAGAGGTTTAAGATCAGGACATTGTAAGTTGTGTCATTGACATCATCAAGAGGCAAGATCAGTCCCTAAAATTTCTTATTCCTGGCACTGGGTTGTGCTGTTTTAAACCATATCTTCCTCTACACCTAGATGATTAAAAAAAAGGTACCCCCTGTGTGTTTAGGTCATGAGATTCAGCACAAGTAGTTACAGACAATGCCAAAGGCACAGAAAACAGTATGGTAAGAGCGTCTAGGGAATTGACTTCTGCTCTCTTGTCTGTGGCTCTGGTGCTTAATGATTTGCTGCAGCCATGATTGCTATTTTCCCTGTTTCCTGGTCTGCATTAGAATTCAGGACAAAATAGCATCATTCCAGGACCGTCCCCAGGTGTGGTGCGGGACATCTGATCACTGCTTTCTGGAAGGGGTGGTGTGCCCTCTTCCTTGGTACAATCTGTTGTTCCGTTGCACAAACTCCTAGTTATTTAATGTAACAAAAACTATAACAAAAGTCATTAAAAAATTGCTATGCATACAATGACTTGTTAACAAAGATTTATATTCTCACAAAGTCATTATTGGCAAAAGCTTCAATTCTGGCAATGTTTGTTTCTTGATTCAAAAAAATCTGACGTTCAGCTCAACAGGTGCCAGTTTATACTTAGTATTTACGTGCATCCGTTGGTGAAATCCGATGCTTCAGAAGAGAAAACTTTATAAAGACAACAGCAATGATAATGTTTTGCGTTATCATTCCTACTGCATACTTTTTCAACAGTGAAGGCTTTACAAAGCCTTTTGAAAAATTAATCGCTACTTCTATTCTGTGCATAGATAGGATGAGTTTGGGAAAATTAAACCGTATGAGTGTCCCACTATTTAAAGAATGGTTGTTGAAGATTATGGGCTAGAATAGGTAGTCATGTCAAGGGACTACCCTTATCGCTGCTACTGTCTTTGTAATCACGTGTGGTATGGAAATACAATTAACCATTGTGGAGTTTTGCTTATTTTTGTCAGAATTACTCTGTCTTCCAAGAAAACAGTAAACATGAAGACCATACTTGGATTCAAAATATAAATTTCAGTGCAAAGGAGAGCGTTTGAGGGTGGCAATATTGAATGTGTATTTTTACTTCAGTTTCTTTTTAATTTTGTCATTATCTTGCTTTTTATATTGATCTGTATTTGTTTACATTAGTTAACTTGAACCTAGCTTCTTAGTATTATATCAGGGAAAAATATGCAACTTTAATAGCCTTGGAAATCTTGGGGCCTGTGTTATGTTGGAGATTAGATTACAACTTTAGAAATGGCTTGGCTTTTCTATGGGAATAAACAGGGATGTGTTAAACAGAGCATCACATGCATCTGGCTGTTTAGCAGAGTGATGTTGTTCAGGCAAAAGCTTTCAATAACTCAGTCTCAGTGCTTCTAATTCATATGAATGAACTGGTTAGTGCAGGCCATGAGCCATAAAAAGCTGGACGCAATAAGATTAATATACCTATAGAAAGTAAGCTTTACCAACATGTTTTATATATAAATTCCAGAGAGAGGCACATACATTCACTCTGCAACGTACACCACCAGACACCCACCAGAGTGGGACAGACTCTCAACATGCCTATCATTTTACAATGGCATCAGTGGCTGGTTTTTAGCAGTTGAGGATCCGTTCATTGTTCATCCAACACACCTTGCCAGGTTTGAGTGGAGGAAGCAATAGTAATTCGGGAAGTTAGTGACAGAAATGGAGGGACTCTCCCCTTCCTCCTTCAATATTCAGTGAATCTCCTCTTGAAAAGTCCTGAAAAGAAGTAGAACAAGGGGAGACAGGCATGCTCACAGGCATGCACATCTTACAGAACCCAACTTCATCTGCAAGGGCTGGATCTTAAACATCTGCCTCAACATATGCCTCCAGGGTGTGAAAGCCTTTACAACATGTAGCTTGCCCCATGGCCAGCTAAAAAACATACTTAAGTGAAAAAAATCTCATTTCCATCTATGCCTTCTGAGAAAGGAATGCACAAAAGGAATTTCTGCTCTTCAAGGTTTTTTTCAGTCCTAAGCACAAAACAGACTGCTAAGATTTTAAAATATGAGACTCTGTAAGAGATCACACCTTTTTTTCTATGTAGCTGGTAAGCTTTGTCTGATGCTATGCTTACAAACTAAGTTACTGAGGTTCATGCAAGTTACTTAGTAACTTGGAGAGATTAAGGAATTAATTAATTAATATAAATGGAGTGGTAGCATAGCTCAATAAATTCACCTCAACACTTCAACTTTATTTATTTCTTGTTAGAAAGAATGCTTTTGAGAAAATGACAAGAGAAGCCCGTACTGGATTTGGATTAGACATCTTCTGCTGAAGACGCCTGCGCTTTTGAGAAGGTTGTGATTCTCTAAGGTGGAAGAGTCTGCAATAACAAAAAGATCCAGAATGAGACAAATGGTACCAGTGTAGCTGCAGCACCATAAAGTACTTTCCAGTTCCAGCTGTCCACGGTAAATTTAGTCTTGTGTGTTAACATAGTACAGTTAACATGTTCAATTAATTACTTGATAAACCATGTTGCCACATCTCCATGGGAATGCATGGGGAATGTGTTATGGTCTGAGCAGAGCCTGAAGACTTTTTTCCAGCTGTTGCTTCCAAGAAGGTAATAATTCATGTCCAATGAATTCAAGAAGAATGACGCTTATTTATTTCTTTCAATCATCAATTTTGACATGATTTTAATTTACTGTGTACTCCAGGCAAGAGCCTAAAAACTTCTACCTTGGTTCAATGGGAGTTTAGCAAAGGGCTTGTTAAGACTGTTGGGGTTCTACATGGTTTTGGATCAGAATCTAGTTTTGTGCTGAGTCACAGGTGACTATGGATGTCCAATTCTGTCTCACATGTTTAGGTTTTACTCACTTGCTTTAATTTATGCAAAAATTGAAAAAAGCAGCAGACAGCACAAGCATGCTGACATACCCTGGTTGTCTCAGCACAAACTCTGGAACAATGGTTTTAACCACAAGAAGCTATTTTTCTATGACTGCTTTTCTTTTTACAAAAGGACATACAATACTGTTCAGGAGGACAATGTGCTGCAGTTTATTACTGGAGTGGAAAAAACACTGGATGTTCAACAGTTAATTTAGCTTGCTACCAGTTAGGAGTAATTCAAGGTTCTTGACTTTTTTTTTTGGTAATTGATGTATCATCAACAAAGTGTTTGGGAAAAATGATGGCCATCCCCACTAGGGAAAATATGTAAATGACAGATGTTATTTAGCTACATCATCTCTTACCTAGACAGGACAAGCTGTTAGGTGAAAGGCATGTCATGCTGAGATGCTGAGGCTTTGCCCTGTGCCGGGTGCAGGGGTCAGGTCTGAGCTCTGGGTAGCAGTGCCATACGAACAGCAGCCATAATACACTCTTCCTTTTGGCATTAGGATTTTAGGTCTAGAATGTGAAAAATTCTAGTTATTTTCCCAGTCTAATCCTTGAACAGAGCATCAGCAAGGCTTTTAAAAATACCAGTAAACTTAAGCCAATGGGGAGCAGAGCTAAAAAAATCCCATTCCTTATTTATAGCTTCGTATGTCTTATTGAATAAAGTAAAAGACACTTTAAGTATCAGCAATCACATTTAATATTGCTGAAATACAGAGTCAACACACCGACAACATACCTTCAAAGTAAACCTTAATAAGTATAGAAGTTTCAGGGTAAACATCAGAGTAGGGCTGAGCTTTGCTTCACTCTGAAAAGCCATCTATCTAATGGCTGTGTCTCTGAATCAGATATTTTAATCCTCTTAGAAGACTTAAAATGATCCACTCTGAGAGTTACTCTGCCATTTCTATATTTAACCAGTGGCAAAACTTTAACGGGAAATTCACACTGTTCACAAAATTCTGATCATGCAGTCTCTTAATGAGAGAAATTTGTCCATTTTACTGGGAACCAAGGAAATAAGAGTTTTAAAGTTTAGGTTAAGACCTTTGAAGATGGGTAATGGATTTCTTTACCTTGCTTTGAAAAATCTGAGTGATTGGATATATAGGTAAGAACATAAAATATAAAACTGCATGGACTTCTCAGTCAGATATCTCCATGCTTGACAGAGCAGGCTCCTACTTTTATAAGCTTTTTAATTTCACTGGTATTAACATGGAAGTCACAAATGCAGTGACCAATATAGAATAATTACTATGGCAGCCCATTCCACGATCACCTCACTTTGCCCCCAGAGCCAAGTGATAATAACTAGACACAGGCATGCTACCTTACTCAGACTAATGGGCTTTACTCAAGTACCTGTGCACCCTCCGTCATGTCCACGTTGCTTGTGAACACTTACATGTGCATTTTTTTTGCCAGAATAAATACATGGCAAATAGGACAAATTCAACCTGCAATGCACAGCCAACCTTGCAACTAAAATATTACTTCAGTCACTGGTATAACAGAGCAACGATTTTTCTAGTAGCATTTTCTTGGTTATACTCTCACTGTACAGTCTTTACTACCACTTAAAATAGCAGTGTGTGCCAGACTCCTGACCTATCAACCAGGACGGCGGTGCTTTGATTTTGCACCATTGATACACTAACGTCATACTGTTATTTTTAAACACTTGGAACGGACCATGCCACCCAATCTGGTTTTAGCAGATCTTGCCTAGGCGATTTCTTTTCTTCTGCTGCTCCACTGGAGCAGTTCATGCTGCTTTTTCCTGTTTCTATCACAGTACTAGTATTTGAAATACAATCAGAAAAACATGTGGTTTTATTTAAAAATGGAGTTGAGCTTAGATATTTTTAAGTATGGTCATTAACAATTATTAAAAATGGCAGATATCTTTACTGGTATAAAACAAATAAGGTCAAAAAAGTTTAAAGGAGAACAATTTTTCCCCTCTTTGAGAGAGTACCAGCTTGGCAATGGAAACAGTACAGCATTCAAAGAGAAAGATGTAACCTTTTTTATGTTCCTTACTGAAGTCTGAAGATGCTGCGGAGATTTTACATCTCAGTCTTTGAAAATAAAGCACATGATCAATCAAATACAGACAAACATAGTTTGAATGATATACCCAGACAATTTCTTACCATTGATTCACCACCAGATCTTGTCAGGCTAACTTGTAATGACTTTTTCAGCAGAACCATACTACACAGTCCCCCTTTCTCTTCAACTAAAGAAAGAAGTCAAATAACCCCAACACCTAGAACTAGTGTATGAGTGATGGGGCTAAGGCTATGCTTATTTAGCAAGCCTGACTTCAGCCCCGTCTCTGTGATGAGCAGCACGCTCAGCTTGGTTTCCAAAAGTGGCACCTTTAGATGCACTGAGTCATCTCTGAACCTGTGGATGAAGATGATAGTGATGACAGTGCTCCTGGAAACATTTCTAACTTCCCACTCAATGAACAAAGTTCATTGTTTTGTTTGGCCTGTACTGAATGAGGTTACATTGAACCTCAGGGGAAAGAGGCTCTGGGAGGCTGACATTTTCAGTAAAAATGTGTGGCTTTCTTCCCATCTCAAAGAAAGGTTTTGGAGCTTTCACCCATACATCCTGCGTGCAGCTCTTCCTTCTGGCCTAAGGTGACAGAATTACTCTCTTGCTTATGCAGTAAGAGGTTAGTACTCCTGCTGAGAGAGCTGCCTTCATTTTGCACCGATCCATGCCCCTGTTGGGGTCTGTGAAAGGCAAAAAGTCCAAAAAACCCCTTTCTTCCCTTGGCCTTTACCTACTCCCCCCATTTGCAATGATGGGGGGGTCACATCATGGTAAATAGCAGGTGTTCAGGGACCACACGCTGCGCCTTGCAAGAGGTGAAGATGAGGTATCTGCATGCGATGGGGCGGATAGGCATCTCAGGAGGGGGCGAGGTGAGCTGCAGGGAGAGACCTTGTTACCCTCCCTCACAACCTCCTCCAGTCCTCTAAAAATCACCCCTTCCAAACATCCCAGGAGTCTCATGAAATGGGTAGCAGATCTTATTACAAGTAGCCTTGGACCACAGCAGTGGTTGATCCTTTTCCACTCTCTTGGTGAGGACGGAAAGTCAATATGCGGTGGCTATTTCTACAGCAGCAGTAGTTCCTTTTCTCCCGTCTTGTATTTCTGGTGATGCTTCTGCCTGCGGGGTTTGAGGATGGCTCTTCCTAATGCAACAGTCTCAGCAGTAGCAGCAGTTCCAGTTCCATGCTTTAAGGTGTTCATGCCAGCAATGTCATGGAGCTGCTTGGCTCCGTATGGACAAAGAAGACCACAGTTTGCAAATCACCATTGTAGATTTTAATATTGCATTTGTGCCACTTGCAAACATGGAACTTGTAAATGAATCACTGGAGCACAGTAAAACATCCAGAGACTGGACAAATCTAGGCAGGAATGGCAACAACAAAAAATCACATACTCTGTCATTTTACAGTCGCTACAGTTTTTCTGCCATGGTACAATACTCCTCAAATTGATACACTTACTTTAAAAATGTTTACCTTTTTGTATAGACAAACAGGCTACAGCCCTTATAGATTTTTCTTGGAACAGAGCTTCCCAATAACAAGTTTGGAATATGATCCTCTCACACCAGCTCTACCTCAACTATGACTGACTCAATTGTGAATCTTAAAGGGTCAAGCCTTCTTTTAGACATCTTTTTAATGAAAGAATTGAATTGAATTGAATTGAATTGAATTGAATTGAATTGAATTGAATTGAATGCAAAAAACTGTATTATTGAGGTTTAGGTCATGTATGGCTCTAATATGCCAGTAATTTCAGCATCCATTGATGCCTTGACAGTGAATATCCAGATAAACTACTCTGCTTGCTGAGACACTGAATGAAACACTCAGGGGTATGTCCCCTTTCTCTAAAGTAGGGATCTTCTCACACTTGGTCAGGTATTTAGTGCTGTTGGAGGAATTGCACAGAAGAATTAATGCGAACAGACTTATATGGCAGCAATAACTCGGGTTCCTGAAGTAAGCATTGATGCTTAATGTTCCACATGAACTGCAGAAATGTAGGTTACTCCAGATAGAATACTCTCAGATGTTCTCCACCATGTACAGGAGAACACTGGATGACAGAATTCCCACTCAGCAAAGCAAAAGGGGTAGAGGACATTGTACTTAGCCTCCCTTTAGAAAATATGACATGGGTATAAAATCTCTCAGTGCTTGTGCTTTACCCACAGGGCTTAATTAAACCTGATGAAGGTTAATAACTAGGAATAGGTAAATCTCAAAGTTTACAACATCTAGATTTTATCTGAATGAGCACCTTTTTACTTCAGAGGCCAATTATTCTGCTTGCCTAAATTGAGATTAATTGGGTGACCTGCTCCAAGGGCATATGACCTAGCAACCCTTCTGCCCAGCTTTGAAAAGGAATGTCTTCCAGGATGCATCATGAAATTCTTAACTGCAGTCTGCTGCTTTGTAGTTCTCAGGGGAAGGTTTTCACAGCATTGCTCTGTCTGGTGAAAGACTTTTCTCACACACATAGCAGATTTAAAGCATTATATTTAGAAGGCAAGGGCTACTGTGTCCTACTGCACCAGTTTCCCTGTGAAGAGCTTTGCCTTTGCGCATTTTCACAAGTGATTTCTAATCAAATGGGTTTTAGTAAACCTGTTTAAATTCATTGCTTCTCTTGCATATATAATGCAGAATGCCAGAAAGCAATTGGTGTCAGTAGCCTCTGTCCTGGGCACTTAGTACTTTCATCCATAAAGCACTTCACAAACATTAGCTAATCCTCGTAACGTTCTTATAAAGTCCTGTAGGTAAAGCATTAGAGCTAGGTAAATAACTCGCTACCAACAGTTTCAAGAATTAAACCCCATGCGTGTTAACTATTGCCAACCTGCTGTGATGGTTTTTTTTTCCCCTCCAGTCCCCAGCTGTCCACTGCGCTGTTTGCAGAACATATGGGAGTGGGGGCTCTGGTGCTCTTCCTTAGGAGACATGGCACTATTTGATCCCTTGACCACACATGGAAATTTTCTCCAGCAAATGTGGATACCGCCAGCGGATCTTGTTCAAATTCTTTGGCGAATCTTCTGCATCATCTCAAGCACGCAGTTTTGCGGGTCAGTTGAAGAGCTGCGTGCTGTTCAGTGAGGGATTTCCTCTTTCCCCCTCCCATTGGCCACCCTGCTCATGGCCATGCATTCCCACCACTTGTCTTGGGCTGGCTCTGGTGATCACCAGACCTGTCCATGAGCCACCACGGACCTCCCTGAGAGCAGAAAGCAAAAGCAGTAACAACCCTGGCTAGCTCTCTGCTGTGTTAGTGTGTTAAATTGGCTCATGGAAAAGAGTGAGGAGTGCCAGAGCCGGCACAAGGGAGAACAGGCAACCTGGGCAGTCAGGAGAGAGGCCAGGGAGTGAGAAGGCAGGGCCAGCGGCGGGCAGGAAGACGATGGCCCGTCTGACTGTGCCTCCCAGCCCGTCCTCCTGTGTGGCAACGGGAACAAGCGATGCTTTTGTGTCGCTTCCTTTACACTGAGGGGGTTAAGTGGTCTTAGTGTTGAAGAGAACCACAGAGAAAGCGGGAAATAAAGTGAGAACAAAAAAGGCAAAGGTTTATTACAATATTTGACTGACAGGCCTCTTACTTCCTTTGTTAGAAGCAGGAAATCGCGTGTTGTACTTGCTTATTTATTTAAGGAAACATTGGCATCTGCTGTTTTCCCATGATCAATCAATGCCCTCAAGCCTTTGCATTGCACCATCACTGGTAGTCCTCAGACAGAAAATTAATGAATGCAAGACAGATGGGACAGTCCAGAGCCGAAAAAGAAGAAAGTAGTGAAGTGGATAATTTCCTAATGACTCCTCATCGTGTTGTGAAAATGATTGAAAATCCACGATGTAGTTATGCATAATGTGAGGCCAAATAACTATCATCTATTGCTCTCTTTAGGTTTTTGCATGAAATTTTATTTACTTTTCTAGCTTATCAGCATAAATGCATGCAGAAAATAATTTTGTAAATCCTACAGCCGTTGCATGACAGAAAAATACTCAGTTAATTATATATTACTGCAAATATGTTGCTCTGGATTGATTGCCTTGTTTTGGAAAGCACTTGTATATGAAATATTTGACGAACAATAACAATAGGAAGCAGGCAAACCAAAACCCAAGAGAAGAAATAAATCTGAAGGAAATAGAGTGCAGCAAATAAAGTACAGAAAAATAAAAGAGCTTTTGTCTCCAGGAAAAAATGGTGGATCTTGTTAGCCAGTTGACTCATAGTCAGATCAGATTGTTAGGAGTTTTATGACTTGATACAGTAAGTTGCTTAAACATGTCCCTCTGCATATGAGTAATCCCACTGGGACTATATTTAAGTTAAGCATGTATTTAAATTGTTTGCTGAACCAGGGCCTTCTGAAAGATACGGTACATAAGTACTGAGTAACACTTCTTGATGTGATGCTAGAACAGCCGCATGCTCTGTGCCAGATGCAATTCTTAAAATTGCCGCATCTGGTCACATATATATATGTTCTGGGTTTTGTCTGCATTAGCAACATCTGCAAGTTTCGCTCCTTTTAGCTGGGAGTGAATCCAGTGCTCTATTTTGGGAATTACTTTGCTGCCAAAACACCCCTAGCAAACTACCTCCATTCATAACAGGAGAGTTCATATTTTCTGTTCTTCTAAACTTTTTCTTAATTATAAAGAGCTTAAAACTCTTTGAATGGTACTATTAAGTCATTGAATCTCACTCTTTTTTAGCTAATTACTAACATTATTTCTATTTTGGGGGGGTATATTTTCATCTTTGGAACTCAATCAGATTTTCTCCTATAAAGCCAAGTTTCATCATTATTCTGTGCTAAAGGCTGAATTTTCAAGCATGCCAATACAGCTGGCATGACATTGGCCTTCCTAATTCAAGGACACAAAGGATTACCCTAAACCATAAGCAGAAAAGATCCACATTTGTTCTATTAATCAAGGTTTTTCTTTTTTTGTCAGACGTGATTGGTACTTGCCTCACAGCTAGGTCTCTGAGCAACTCAGTGTTTCCTGGAAGCCCTTTGGTCAGTAAGAGCTGAGCATCGAACCATGCAGTTCGTCACCTGCCACACTATTTACAGAGCTAATGGGTGGGAAGAAAATGATGTAGTGCAGTAACTGTCGATAATTCACCCAGTAGTGACCACTGACATAAAAGATATCATCAGGACAACTTTAGCAAAATCCCATCATTTCAGTTCATAAGCAGTAACAGGCTCTCTTTCTCTCAGCTCTTGCTTCCTCCACAGATTTTTCTCCACCTATTAAAAAAAAAAGAAATAAAAATAAATCAAAACAAAGTTTTGGAAACCAGAATGCACTGTGTTCCCTATAAAACATATGAAGTTGTAACGGTTGGTGTGGCAGGAATGATGGGGGTCCTGGCTTCAGGAATAGAAAGAAACAACGGAGCAAGTAGTTCCTTGGGCAGAGGAAGCAAAAAGCCTGGCTTTCAACGTATCTCTCTCTTAGTCTCTTTCTCAACTGCTTGAGTCTCTGATTGCCGAAGGAGAAGACGACTGTGATTTTATTTGTCATTTTCACAGTGGGGAACTAATGGCCCTTTAGCTTGCTGCTTGTTTTCACCAAACTCACAGAATCTTTGTCAAACATGATGGAAATTCAGCAATGGATTAGAAAGCAGGAGACCAGCTTGTAACTACATGTGCAGAATGAGTGGTAAAACAAGCCTCAGTTCAGCAGATCAAGCTAAAATCCTCCTACTTAGTGAGATGTCTCTGAGATTTTACTCTAGGGATGGAGGCAGTCAGGTCTGTCACAGAGAAAAATTCCAAAATCAAAAACAAACAGAAAATGTCAACTCAGGCAGTGCCTTAGCTCATGAACTGAGTATTATGGGTGTGAAAATCGGGTGGTGGGAACACACATGCCACCTCACAGCGCTGGCAAGAGCGTTTGTGCCATGTAGTGGGTGAGCACGGCTGAGCGTGGCTGAGGGCAGCAGGCTCTGTCCTCCAGGGCTGCCCGTGGGGGCTGTCAGGGTAGAGTACGGGTGCTGGAACCGTTTGAGGCTCTGTGCAAGACCACAGCCCCTTATGTTCACTCAAGACTTGGCCGACCTCATCCTCATTTTCTGACAGTCTTACTTAGTTTAATAATGAATTTTAGACAGGGCTTGAATGAAAGATGCTGTATAATATCCTGCGAAGTCCTGAGTGACTCCACTGAAGGTTTCACGATGTCTTTGATGAAAGATCCCTGGCTATGTAAAAATCTTTCTTGATTAGTGAAGTCCGCCGCTGTTGGGATGATTTGGGTGGATTTATTTCCTCTTTTAAATTCAAATTACCTCCAAATAAGTTTTCAAGGAACTGCCTATAGATTAAAGGATAGGAGGAATGTGACACAGAATATTTCAGTCGAAGATTTTCCTCAGAAATCTAATCACCTGGGATTCTAGTTCTGCTAAATGAGTTATCTGAACAGACCCAGAACTTTTAGCTGCAGTATGTATCTGACCTGTTCTAACGTCTATCTATACGTATAGACAGATATGTATATATATAGATCTAATATCTATCTATATGTATCTGTATCTAACCCCAAGACGTTACCGAACGCAGTCGACAGCCCACAGAAGGCAGTGCTCGACAGGGACACCCTGTGCCTCACGAGGAGCACCTGAGATCTTGGAAATCAGATCTTCTGCTCCCTTGTGCCTCACCGCCCGCCCAGCCTTCCTCCCACAGCAGCCAGGAGGCATTTTCTCAAGGGCGCTCGGGGACCAGGAGAGGCTCGGCAGGGCTTGGCAGGTCTCACAGCTGGCTAGCGTGGCTGGCTGCCCACCAGCAGCCCTCGGCCCCCCGCTCCCAGGCGCTTGCCGGGGCAGCCGGACTACTGCAGGTGTAAAAGGGAGGGCTCTGCTGCAGCTGAAGGGATGCCTGAAAACAAGAAAGATCCTCGGCAGATGTAAGAAAAGCGTGGTGGCAGAGGAGCGGGGGACATACACATGGACCACAGAGAGGCAAAGAAGTGAAAGGAGGGAGACGGGCAGCTTGAGATCTCAGAGGGAGAAGATCAGGCAGAGGAACAGCAGAGGAGGTCTGCAAGCACCTGAAAAGGAGAAAGCAGGTTTAAAGATTGTCTCGCTTCTTCAGGGACCTGCATATGCAAGTCTCAGACTCATTTTGATTTTACATCTTTTGGAAAGTCAGAGCTGTGAATAAATTGCTATACGACTCCCTTCTAGCTTCCTGATTTATTTTCCTGAAAGGAGAGGTTTAAAAAGAGGCATCTCTTTCAGCACTTTGATGTGAAATTGAATAATTTGAGAATAAGGGAGGGCTGCATTTTAAAATACATTATAACAGAAAGGAGGTAGTAAATAATAAACACATACATAGGTTAGGGATGCCTTATGTAATAGAAATGTTGAGTACATTTTTGTCTAGGTTCAAAAAGAGTGAACTTTTTTCTATCATAAAATTCTCTTCCGCCAGTTAAAACACGTTTTATGAACTGACTTTAGGGCTCTATGTAAATCTGCTCAGGATTCTGAGAAAGGAGAGGGTTATTAATCTGGAAAAAGTGTCTTTGCTTAGAGCCAACTTTAGAATCTGTTTAAAATAGGAATTTTTAACAAGTGAATAGTATTCCCTCAGTTGCCCTTAGATTAGCTTCCTTTCATGGGTACTGAGCAGAGTCAGTACAATTTCACTCCTGGAAAAAAGTTTTCACATCCCTGAACAGATATTAAACATGATCAGCATAACATCAGTGAATTTGATAAGATTCAACCCACACAGTTTGTTCCTCCAGAGCTGATAGAGCTTTTGCTAGCCCTTATATCCCAAACTAATAAAAAAGAAAGACTGAATGAACTCCCACGACTGAAGCAAATAAAGCCAAATACCAGACAATTTTAACAAAAATAATAAGGTTTCAGTCATTAGTGAACACTGCAATTCTGCTGAAATGAAATGCTCTCAGTGAGCCAAGCACAAGGCATGTTTAGTTCAATATTATTGCCAAATCTTTACTGGCTATGGAGAACCCTTCAAATGTTTGCATCTTACTAGTCTACTCCAATCTGATATAGGGATACTGTTACTTACATTATAGTGCAAAAGTACCCACTTTTAGGGGGAGCTTCCCGTGTCAGGATAGAATTTTCCTTTATAAAAATAAAGCAGCTGTCATGAATCTGAATACATGTTATAGTGATTCAGTTATTTCAAATTTGAGCCTATGGAACTACTGATTTCTTTTATATTATGGCACGATGACGGAACACCTCTCCGATGAAGAAAGGCCAAGAGAGTTGGGGTTGTTCAGCCTGGAGAAGAGAAGGCTCTGGGGAGACCTTATTGCAGCCTGCCAGTGCTTAAAGGGGGCTTGTAAGAAAGATGGGGACAGACTTTTTAGCAGCGCCTGTTGCAATAGGACAAGGGGTAACGGTTTTACACTAAAAGAAGGTAGATTTTGACTAGATAGAAGGAAGAAATTTTTGACAATGAGAGTGGTGAAACACTGGCACGGGTTGCCCAGAGAGGTGGTAGCTGCCCCATCCCTGGAAACCTCCAAGGTCAGGCTGGACGGGGCTCTGAGCAACCTGGTCTGGTTGAAGATGTCCCTGCCCACTGCAGGGGGGTTGGACTGGATGGCCTTTAAAGGTCCCTTCCAACCCAAACTGTTCTATGATTCTGTGATTTTATGATTTTAAACATTTGATTGTTTAATTTACATAGTAGAATTGAAATAAACTAGCTTGATATTATTTAAGTTGAAATTTCTTTTTCATGGTATGATCTGTATAGGGCAGGCAAATAAACGGCCTTTAGCTGTTCCTTGGATCCCTGCCATTTAAGCCCACTAGTTTCCCACTCCTGACAGTTACGCTGGTAGTTCATATGATGTTGGCTGTTGCATAATATTGCGTTTTCCTTTCAGTTTTCCCCCACGCTAAAGCTAAAGGGTATGCGAGAGGCAGAAGCGCACCAGGTCATAGTTCATCTCCTTGCTTTCTTCCAGCAGCTTCCCCAGAGCCACCCTGATCACAGAAGCCATCATGGAGTGGGAAGGCACCCAGCCTTCCTATTAACATCAGATCTGTGAAATCCTGTGCAGTCTGACAGACCGGTTTATGCTACGTATTTTCAGCACTGGGCTTGCACTTAAGCCCAGTAACCCCTTCGCATAAGGCGTGTGAGGCATGTGCAAGCTGCTTGGGTCTGATTCGGTATGAGGCCCAGGTCCTTTTGCTCGTCTTGATCTCATGCTTTTCCATGCTCTTGTAGAGCTCTCATCCTTCATACCTCATGCTGAAGGAGAGAAACTGTCATGGTTATCACATGTTCAGCCATCAACCTCATTTTTTCTGGCCCTTCCATGTAGCCACCTTATACTCATATTCAAACCTTTACACTGCTGTCCTCTCCCAATGTATCAGTGTCTTGTGCTATTCTAAGCATTCTTGTGCTCTTTCATTCAAGTTTCCCTTTCTGTTCCAGTTCCACAATGGTGGCAGCTGAGACATTTATGTGTTTACTGTGTTTTAACGTTTAAAGAACACATCTTTCTTGATGTTGCATCAACTTCACAAAGAACTGTAAAATCTAATTGCTGCTGCTATACAACCCCCTCTTCCTTTATCAGATCTTTACAAAGGCTATGGCTAACATAATTCTTACTGTCAAATATATATGGATACGGATAGTAACGTTTGTTACAATATGTTTTGTCTAAGTGTTATATTGCAGAAAAACTAATTTCAGGGTGGTGCTGCATCTATTAGGTTTAGTATTTCCCTTTATACTAAAATCCATAAAGAGGCTATCATTAAATTGTTGAAGATTTGCATAGACAGGAATTAATTTTTTTCACTTTGTTCACAGTTGTAGAATGTCCCTTTGTGAAGGCTAGGTCAGGTGCATCCCCTTGGAGGGTAAAGCAGATGGTTCCTGCCTATCTAGCAGCTGGGCATGTGTGGGTGGAAAAACGTTGCAAGACAGCTGAGCGTGGCACATACATAGAAGAGTTACAGCATGGAGCTGGGAGCCTGCAGCTCAGGAGGAGTGGACAGGCAGACTTCGGAGTCTGGTGGAAAGGGCTTCCTAGGGATCAGAGGGGATTAGTCAAGTTTGTGACAAGCTTAAAAAATCACGGAGTTGACCTGAAACCAAGCCTGTAACCGAGGAAGCCATGTTTAGGAACGCCTTTTATTTCTATTCTGCTTGAACTGGTCATTTTGAGTCTTTTCTATTAGATTTTGGGGGTTTGGTTCAAGCTCTAATAAAACATTGCTTTTTGAGTTTCGAAGTCTTTTGGTCTTCTTTGGGGATCTCATTATAATGAAAAGGTCTAGGCAGTTCCATTGCAAAACCTTTGCTGACTTTGCCTTCTGTCACACCTAGGTAGTTAGGAGACACTAAATATCTCCCTTGCTTATATGCTTCAAAATGCTGATGATAATGAGTTACTTCAGTGCAACAGAAGACAGAAATTGGTGAAATTCAGTATTTGTACCATTTTCACAACTTAATTATACTACCTTACAAGGCCTATGTGGGCTGGGCTCTATTCAAAAATCTGCAACAAGCACTAATTAAAGCAGTACTGCTTTTGGACTATCATCTGGTCTCTTTGGGATTTGGAAGTTTCTGCAGCTGGTACCTCAGGAGGAGTCTTAGATCAATAGTATATGTTCTTATCTAGATCAGTAGCCCTTTGGGACTGGTAGTAACAAGCCTTCACTGTCTTCTTCCCTAGTAGGTAAACCCGATCCAGCTAGACTTTGCCTAGCTGTTGCTCCTCGTGCCTTCAGACTGCAAGTTTGCTACTGATTTGGTGTTTGCTCCTTGTCCTGGAATCCTGCAGTGTTGATTTAATCTCCTGGTATTCGGGTGCTGGCCACCCCTTTGGCTTGCTTTCAGGTTTCATGATCCCTAGGTTGGAAAGGACCTTCAAAATATCAAGTCCAACCAGTAATCCAGCGCCACCATGTCCCCTAAACCATGTCCTGAAGCGCCACATCCACACGTTTCTTGAACACTTAAAAATCACTTTAAAAAACATTTAAACACTTAAATCCTGCAGTGCTGATTTAATGCTGTTGCTCCTCGTGCCTTCAGACTGCAAGTTTGCTACTGATTTGGTGTTTGCTCCTTGTCCTGGAATCCTGCAGTGTTGATTTAATCTCCTGGTATTCGGGTGCTGGCCACCCCTTTGGCTTGCTTTCAGGTTTCATGTAGCTCCTGACATTGGTATTTGGTGCTGATGGTCCAGCCACCACTGACTCCTTCTTGTCATGCAGACTGGTGTCTCTGCACTGGTGTCAGGGTCTTGGCATGTCACTCTGAGCTGCACACTTCACAGGCTAGTGGGTGACAGCTAGATTTAAATTTAAAAAACAAAACAAAAAAATACATGGTAGAAGTCTATGTTTTGTTGTACATTACAGTGAAACTTCCCCATTCGGTCCATCATTAGGATATTTATGAAACATGTAAAGAGTATTTTCAAAATAACATTCCTTTCATTATGCACAAGGTTTCCTTCCCCCTTTGAGGCCCAACCCTAATGTGTAGTTGCTGATTTACTGAGAGATCAGTTTCTCAGACTGAGAAGCCATCCATTATGGGTTGACTACCTTCTAACTTGCTAGTGAAAAAAGAAGTGACAAGCCCTGAAATAATTAAACTGGCGTTCGGTGCTCAAGCTCTCAGCAAATAGAAAGAAAGGCGATCCACACAGACTTTGTAAACATCTGGTAAAGAAAGAAATGCAATGATACAAAAGTGGGAAATGATAACAGCAATGATAATATCCAGGTGGCTCATCTAAAAATGATATGTTTGCAGTCTGCTTTTATGTGAAGCAACCCTTAACTGGAGGAAAAATAACCCAAGCTAAGGAGTCTGAGGAATAAAAGCAGCAAATGTACTATGACTGAAACCAAAACAAAACTGATCAAGTAAGTTCACCTGCAGAATAAAAAGCTGTAATTGGTGTTTAATGCATCCTGCACTCTGAGATTGATGCTGGTTCAGATAAATGGAGGAAGGAATAGACTTCTGGCTGAAAGATGCTTGGAACACAAAGGGATGGGCTAAAAAATTATAGATAGGTAGGTAGATACATACAGACATGCATAGCTACATACATACACGTATACATGCATACATACAGGCACCCATCAATATAAATACATCTGGCTATATTTCTTTATGAGACTCTGCTGTAGCGATGTGTCAGTGGTGTGTACTGTGTCAATAAAGTCTTGCTGAGATACATGTGCACTGAGAACCGTTACAAAACGTACTGTGTGCTGAGCTTGGAAGGGTCCATATCTTTGGTTTGGAATATGAATACTTTGTGAGTTTTTCTTTATTATGCAAAAACCTGTGGAGAACTGTGCCTGTTCAGACCAAAGTGCTAGTCCAGAATTCTGTCCCAGTAGTGGCCATAAGTTGACTCCTAGGGAAAAGAACAGGGCAAGCGCATGTTATTTACCCTCATACTCTGCCAGCATCCAACTATTTGCAGCTCTGAAGATTTCCTGAGCTTGGTAACCTTCAGTGGAGTTTTATTCCAAATATTTGTTCAGCCTTCCCTTGTACCCCTGTAAAATTCTTGCCATCCAACATATCTTTTGGGAAGGAGTCTGAGGACTCTGCTGCATTCCATGTGAAAAACTACCTCCTCCTCTGGCTTGTTTGCATCAAGCTCCTATCAGCTTTGTTTCATGACCCCAGTTACATCAGTTATGTACAATACTATTACCAACTTTTATATATATATACACACATTTAGTTACAGTAGTGTTATCTTTCTTTAAAAAGCCTGAATTGAGTGAAATTCCCAGGAGGGGAGGGGAGATTGCTCCTGTGTGGTGGGGAATTGAGCCTGTTTCCAGGGCCAAAATGTTTGGGCTCACTGTGTATGTCAGAAAGGTGGGTGCAGGTACGAGCTGGGAGCCTGCGGGCTCATTCAGGCAGCAAGCAGACAAGTCCTCCTGAAAAGCATCCTGAGGACTAGGAATTTCTAGGCAGATTTTGCTGCAACTCAGAGAGTCACTGAATTGTCATTGTAAGTAGGTTTGAGGAAATGACTCACCTGCAAGGACACAGTGGGAAGGAGGAGTTATTTATGAACCTTTTAATTTAATTGTTGGTATTTATCCTCCAGCTGGCATAGTGACTTCGGATTTTTCTCTTCAAAAAAGTTAAGGAACTTAGTTAATACTACAGTAAAAGCTGCCTTCTCTGACTTTAAAGCCTTTTGTCTCAGAGGATGGGAGAGTTCATCGGAGACGAAACCCTGGGCAGATCCACCCCAAAGCTGCGGTCAATGTCTATTTCCTCACTAACACCTATTAGCCGCGCTGTATCCTGCTTTTCCAAAAATTGTTCAGTGTTCCCCACAAGGAGATCCCCGACGTCCGTTGCTTATAGCTTTTTCTTATGCCACCTCTGTGAAAACCTGCTCATATTAGCCAAGTTATAAGCATTTAAAAAGGGTCGGTGATATGCTCTCAGTGAATACTAGGATTTTTCCAAGGGCTTTGTTTGTACGGAGTGTGCTCCCTCTTGAGATTGAGCATAAATTCCCTGCACTTGCATTTCTCTGTTAGTGAATCTGAGTGGCTGATTAAAGATTAGAAGTGTTATTTTTTTCTGGCTTCTTGTGTCCCCCTTTTCTTTCATAAAATAACGTAACATTTTCATGATTTGTAGGGCCCAGCAGGCATTTTGTGTCTAGAGTCAAAGTGATCCTTCTTTTCTGCGATCTAGCAATTAGTGTAAATGTCACTGATGACATGTTAAGGTGACACAAATATTTGAAGTGAAAAGTAGTGATTAGGTGATGCCAGCCCAACTTGAAAAGTTTTACTGTCCGTTTGGGATGGCACCCAGCCAACCACTTGCCCTTCAGTAAGCCGGGCTGTTTCCAGAGAAGCTTGCCTCCCAAATGCAGTCCCCACACTTAATCTAGAGGAATGTGAAAAGCCAGCCAAAACGTATGTGAATTTAAAAGCAGAAACTTTGCAAAAGATGTAATGGTCACAGTGGATGAGTATTCAATAAAAGGTTCCTGAAAAATTCTGCGACTAAAAAACCCCAATGTGATGCTTGGTTGCATAGATGGGGAAATAGGTGGGGAGACAGTGCTATTCCTGTGTCACGGGAATATGAATTGAGAAGCGGTTCACAACTGTTCCAGCACTAACAGATCTAAACCCATCTGATACCAACTAATTTTTTTTTTTGTTTTATTTAGATGAGTAGTAGCAAAGTGGAACTTTATATATCTTTTCTTTTTTGTACATCTCTATACATTTTCCTTCACTACCAAGCTTACTAAAACTGGAGAAAGCTTTCTTCCCTTATTGGGCTGCTTGCTGAAACCATGGCTACTCTTTTCCTTTTTTTCAATTGAATCTCCATGTTTGCCACCTTCTTGGCTACCTGTTCTATAAAATAAACTGTAGTTGGTATTCAGTATCTTACATGTATTCAGCCCTAGAATTTTTTAAATAATTCCAAACTTTCTGTTTGTAAGACTGTGTCTTACCTTTATGCCCCATTCAAATCCACCCACTCTGGGAATAATTTCTGCAATGTATCATTGTTATATCCTTCCTTATGTCTACGTTTTTTCTTCAATCCTTCCACTCAAACTTCAGGTATCACACTCACTTGTGAGGTCTCCTGAGTGTTGAAGCTTCCAGGCAGTATTCCAGTCAGTGGATGTGACTTTGTTTTGAGCAATTTCTACAAATAACTAATCTATTTCCTTACATATGTGTACCTTTTTTTCTCCTTAGGTACCATCAGTGAGGCTGTGCTCTTATGGCTTTATTTCTTTGCAGAAAAAGCAACCCTGCCAAAGGCAGGTTAATGCTCAGTTCTGTGCTTATCTCTGTCCTCTTCACATTCTTTGTTCCAGTCTGGAAAACGTGTTGCCTCTTGCAGGTTCACTTTTATTTTGCTTCTGCATGTTCCTGGGTTTTGTTTTATTTTGCTTTAAAACCTAACACACTGTGGCACCGAGGAGGAGAAAAAAGAGAAATCAAAACTTGTCATCTGATCTGAGTACATTCTGCAGGCTGGCAAATTTCAGTTGCTTATTCTGTTATCTTTAAGCCTGTTTTCAAAAGTATTTTTTTTCACTGTTTCATGTCTCTGAGGCCCATTACAATCTGATCTTACATTAGAGATTGTACAAACCCTTCAAACAGCATGTCAGGCTTGCCGGACTGAAGTCTGCTAAATGCTTCAGAAATTTCTCCCTTTTTGATTTCATGTATGAAGCCAATTATCTTGCAAACAAGTCATTCTTTCTAGGATTGGAGTATTTTCTATATCTGTGTCATGGCTTGTTCTCTTTTGCTAAATTTTATGCTGGTGAGTGAAACGTGTGCCCTGGTTCCTGCAAATATAATTCGTTTGGCCCCAATACATTAAGATCAATATAGACCTTCATCTCTCTACGCCTTTCCATAGTTTCACCTCCTTTCAGAAGAAAACAAATTCTTGCCTGAATGACTTCCAATGACTGTTGTATCTATGTGCTGTGGTTTAACCTGTCAGGTAGCTAAAACAACCACACAGCTGTTTGCTCACTGCCCCCCCCACCCCCCGCGGTGGGATGGGGGAGAGAATCGGAAAAAAAGGTAAACTCATGCGTTGAGAAAAAGACAGTTTAATAGGACAGAAAAAAGAAGAGAATAATAATAATGATAATAATAATGATGAAAGAATATATAAGACAAGAAATGCACAGCACAATTGCTCACCACCCGCTGACTGATGCCCAGTTAGTTCCCAAGCCGCGGTGCCTCCCCAGCCAACTCCCCCAGTTTATATACTGAGCATGACGTCATATGGTATGGGTCATACGCCCCTTGGCCAGCCTGGGTCAGCTGTCCCAGCTGTGCCCCCCCCGATCCCCGTGCACCCCCAGCCTCCTCACAGGCAGGGCAGCATGAGAAGCCAGACAGTCCTTGCCTGCTTAGCCACAACCCAAACCATCAGCACGTCACCAACATTATTTTCATCCCAAATCCAAAACACAGGAGGAAAATCAGCTCTATCCCAGCTGAAACCGGGACACTCTGGCAAATTCTAGATGCATTAGGATGTCAGTGTGCTGTTGTATTTTGTCATTTGACACCTTTTGTCTTGTTTCGTCACACTTCTCCTCCTTCATTGAGAACGCTAGCTAATAATGATTTGTGGCAATTTATAAACAGTTAATAAACAGTTAGACTATGCAACTAATATTAGCTGAGGCTGGACCTGGGGCCGGAGCCTGGGCTGCAGCTGCTTCGTGCGTGGATTGGTGTGCAGCTCACAAATTGGCTTTGGAGAGGGTGGACCACTTTGGCAAAAAGTCACTGACATCCCAACCCACACACCTTAGTGGACTCGAGAGCACAGGCACCGATGACTGCACTAGTCCACAGTCCCATAGACTGGTAAGAGCTGCTCAAGATCTGTGATTAGCTCGGTGTGAGGAATGGAGATCGAGAGCCTCACCTTATCCAGTGAACCCCATCATATTCCTCTTTCAGCCACATTTAAAATTTGACTTTTTTTTCAACAAGTGAATAGAGGATTAGGCAGAGTCAGAAGACACTCCTCCTTAAAAATAAAAAAAAGAAGGAATCAAATGAAAGTTGTGGGTTTTTTTTCCTGAACAGATATTAACTATTATCTGCACAACCATCATCAGCACAAAGGTTTTGATGAGACTCAGCCCACACAGTTTGTTCCTCCAGAGCAGACTGAGTTTTCTGCCAGCCATTCTGTATTTGTTACACCCCAACCTAATAAAAAAGACTGAATGAACTCTCATGATTGATGCAAATAAAGCCAAATGCTGCTACAAAAGAAATAAGATTTCAGTCATTATCAGTCACTGTTATTCTGCTGAGAAGGAATATTCTCAGCAAACCTCATGCAAAATATACCTGAGCCACAACTCTTCCCTCTTTTTTTTTTTTTTTTTTATAATTGGTGAGGAGGGATACAATGTTGGCACCTTTTAAAGCATCCTTCAGGAACTCTGTCCACACTGCCATGTAACACAAATTATTTTGTAGTATGTGCTGCTCACTGCCAGTGGCAGTATAGCCAGTTCCTTCATCTCCATGGGTGGCTTATTCGTATTTTCTTTATAAATTGTAACATAAATACCTAGGCATTTTAGCTGGCTCTGTACAGGTCAGCTCAGGTTCAAGCAGGGTTCATATTACCCGTGGAAACTGGAGAATATGCTTGTGTGATTTGAGCAAAAAAAGGGTAAGGTAACTTCGGAAGCCAGAAGCCTCTAATTCAATTCCAAAGCATGTTGTCAACTGTTTTACACTGGCCTGTAGGTTTAATGTTGGGCTGGAAGGATTTGACCGGAGGGAGGCTAATATCTGCTAACACTGTTGCTAACTTATTGCTTTACTCATGGGTTATTTCACTTTGTATTTTATTATCAGTGGAGCGGATAGCACTGCCTATTATTAAAATTGGTGGATGTTGCCCTTGAAACTCCCCTCAGTTTCTTATAACTTTGTCAGGCTTTTACCTACTAATGTTTAAAAATTTTTTTCTGCTGATAAGGTTCCTGCCTCTGGCTGCTTTTGTAGAGCTTATTTAGGTATTTATTTTCTATACATTCCAGCTGTTTTGAAGAGTAATGCCTGAGAAACTGTTTCACTTAAGTTGAAAAACAAAATGATACTTGTCAGTCTTTTTCTTTATGCATCAGTAATTTTTATTTCTTTTCCTCATTACCTGAAGCAATGTCAAGAAGTTTGGTGGTGAGAGACTGGGAGGTCTAGTATTATGTATTATGACATAATTGTATGTCATAATGTATTACCTCCCTGTATTATGACAGGGAGGTGCATCTAGTATTTGTACAAGAAGTAAGTTAAGTTGTTTAAAAGTGAGGGTTTAAATATGGTCGCTGCTAACAGGTAAAATTCCCTGAACCTCCTATCTATGCTGAGCACCATCCAGTGTGATGCTGTACAACATCTGCCGGCAAAATACAGCTGCAAGCAGCAGTGCATCCACTTCATTTGGCTAACTAACTGGTCTATGAGTAATAAGATCGTTCCAGAGCTCTCCATGCCGTTATGCTGGACCTCAGAAGAAAAAGCTGCTCCATCTGAAAGCAAGGGAAGAAGAAACTGAGCCTGTGGAGAGAAGGGGAGTTTGTCAAGGAGCTCCTTAAGGAAGAGAAGGAGGGGAGGAGACTGGCAAGCAACAGAAAAAAAAAGATATCATGAGTGGGGTGGGAACAAAGACTGGGAATAAGGACCAACATAGCTAGATGAAGAAGATCAGGGAGGCTGGAAAATAAATACAGTGAGGTCTTAGTGAGGAAAATGGAAATTGATGAGCAAAGAAGCAGGAAAAAATCAGCCCCGACTGCCCAACTTTAAAAACACAACTTGATATATGTGTGGTAAAGTGCCTTGTGATATTTGCAAGACCTAGGCTTTCCAGTTTGTAGGAAATTCTGAAATCCCATGACTGGGGCTGCAGGGAATGTTCTGAAAAGGCAAAGGAAACCAAAGAATTGAAAAAAAAAATCAGTTTTCAGGCTGGGAAAAAAAGTGAAGTCAGGTGACAGGTTTCTCACTCATAATGTTCAAAAAGTTGAATGTAGTTTTTACATTTATCCCTCTAAACATTGTTACACCATAAAATAAAATGCATTCAAACCAAGAGATTTTGAATTACAGGTGTAACTGTATTATTCTAAAAATATGATAATCGAACATTTTGTAGTTAAGGGGGAAAAAAAGCAAATTCAAAACATTCAAGACAGTACATTCCTTAAAATTATTTGCTTTCAATACATCACCAATTTACAAGACAAAAATTTTCATATGGGAAAGCAGCAACTAGTTCTAGGTTCAATTTTCATTTTCCTGGTGGTGTGTAATTTCTTATGAACAAGGCTTCCTTTTCTGTAGGATACCAGCCACAGAGTTTGGGAGACATGCAGGATTTGGAAGAGGCGCAGTTAATGAAAAAAGGCTTTGCAGAAAGAAAATGCAGAAAAAGGCATGGCAGAAAGAAAATCATATAAAACAGGTATTTCACAGGTGGTCTTTTTACTGTTTTCTTAATTTTCTGGATATCTGATTTGATACCTCAGGGTGTCATTTGCAGAAATAATGATAACTTTCAAATGCTGTTGAAATCAGTGGAAACTGTCTTTTGATACATTACCTGCTCTATACAGTAAATCCTAAAAGAAAGTAGGTCCAAGGTATTTCAAACACAGCAACCAGAATTAGTGAGGTTTTTTTACCTTAATCTCTCTGTGTTCGGATTTCCCATCTGTAAAACAGCGATACTGATAAAGTGATGCTAAGGGGTGGCAAATGTTGTATCTCTTATTTCCGTACAACTTCAGCTTTTTTCTTTCAATGCAAGTTTTCTTTTCTGGACTGAGTATGAAAGAGTAATTGCTTGCTTTCTATGATCATAATTCCGTGGGAGAAAGTCATGTGAACAATCTCAAGTCTCTCACAGAGGAGACTTGGAAAATATTTTTAAACTACTGAACTCAAGTCACTTAATCTTTCCTGCTTACTGCAGTGTATTGAATTTTTGAGACCAAACAGTGTAGACTTCAGCTAGCTTTGTGGTCTTGGCTGTTTATAGAGCATTTATCTAAAAAAAAAGTCATGCAATATAGATGCTTCTTAAATTTACCATAAAATGAATAAATTTACAGGAATATTAAGAATAGATATATGGATCTATTGCATAATGGTTAATCATTCTCCAGGAGTGAATAACATTTATGGCCTTTATTCTCCAATTAAGAGTACACATGCATAAAGACAAAATTGCCAGAGTTCTGTGAAAAAAATATTTGACTTAAATATGAAATGAGAACCTTTCAGATGTCTAACAGTCGGAAATTAGAATCTACTCTCTGAGAAAATGTAAACCTGAAATAGGAGAAAACATTTCAGCATTGTATTTCCCCCCACATAAAAGCTTCTGTGGGCTGATAAAAAAATAAATTATACCAAATGCTGTTGCCACCATTTTTCTTCTTACTCTGTGTAATGCATTAAAACTATCAATAATGACTCTGAAATTGTAAGAAGCAAGTCTAATTTGTGTTTATCAGGCCTCTCAGTTGCACAAATTGCTGTGAGAGACAGCTTAAAACTTTTCCAATCACAGTCCACGTTTCCTACGGTAAGCAATGAAGCCGGAGGCTTGACTGCTTCCGACCTAGCTCCCAGCCCTTATCTTTTTCTTCTGCTCTATCTTTGTGGCTGCCTTTTAAAAGTGTCTTTTGGGTTTGTGTCAGCACTCCTGGTACCATGCAAAGATCGGTAATGACCCGGAGCAGCCGTGTTGC